>NC_090653.1:220070371-220301772 GCF_040937935.1 Hyperolius riggenbachi
TACATTTTCTATTGCAGAGCTGGGTAGGAGTGTCTGAAGACTGTCTGTGTTTGCATTGGCCACCCTCCTCCCAAAGTAAGGGAGGAAATTACAATAGTATTGGCTTCAGTCAGAGGGAATTAAAATAGCAAATGCCTGAAACAGACTTCTCTTTATTTACTATATTAAATTCACAAAAATCAAAACGTGGAAAGTGCAATACATATGTAATGTACTGTATGTAGAGCAAGTATTTATCTACTTATATATCTGTTTTTGTTCTTTTTTTAAATAGTAGAGCTGACAGCTCCTCTTTGAGAAGTAGATGTACAGAGGTGCCAAAAGGATAAAATATGCTAAAATGTTTAAAATATTCGGATGGCGGCGGTGGAAAAGATTTCTAATACATTAGATAAATTGCTCAATATTAATTTTGAATATCACCAAAATCTGTTAAAACTAAGAACATGTAGATTGGTGTTTGTTCATTATATTGATGGGCACAGGCAGCAGTAATGCCCAATCAAGGTTTCTAGAGCTTTATTCTGCACTGAGCAGTGTAAAGGGTGTCTGCACAATTGAAGTAAAACAAGATTGTGGTAGAATAGGGTACATGTTGATTGTTTATCTAATGTATCACTCATTTACAAGTGTATGGCCAGCATTAGACAGCACTGACATTTCTTGTTCACATCATGACATTGAAGTTCAGGGTTTAAATCTCAGATCTTCCTATTCAGTAAGCCGCTAACTGTTCAGAAGTAAGGAGTCCTTGGGCAAGACTCCCCAACATTGCAGGGTGAGCCACTGAGCACGTACTTAGTTGTTGCAGCTCTTAAAGGGAACCTAAACTGAGAAGGATGTGGATTTTTCCTTTTAAAATAATACCAGTTGCCCGACTCTCCTGCTGATCCTGTGTCTCTAATACTTTTAGCCACAGCCCCTGAACAAGCATGCAGATCAGGTGCTCTGACTGAAGTCAGACTGGATTAGCTGCATGCTTGTTTCAGGTGTGTGATTCAGCCACTGCTGCAGCCATAGGCCAGCAGGGCTGCCAGGCAACTGGTATGGTTTAAAAGGAAACATCCATATCTCTCCCTTTAAGCGCTTTCAGCCTTACAGGAGAAAAGCGCTATATGTACAAATGTTAAAATTATATAAAAAGAGAGATATTTGGTACAAGGATTTGTTTTTGCAGTGAAAAAAGATGGGTACCAGAATTATGGTAAACCTGTTAGTTTAACCACTTTAGGACCCTGGGCTTAAACCCCCCTAAAGACCAGACAATGTTTTGCTAATTAGGCCACTGCAGCTTTAAGGCCTCGCTGCAGGGCCGTACAACTCAGTCAGCACACAAGTGACCCCCTCTTTTCTGCCCACCAACAGAGCTCTCTGTTGGTGGGCTAAGATCGCTGCCAGGATGTTTATTTTTTTTTTTATATAAATATTTATCTTATTATTTTTTTTAAATAAATAACACTATTTTCTGAATCCCCTCTCCCTCCCCCGCCAGCCAATCAGTGTGATCCGCTGTCATAGGCTGATCGCTTTATTGTCTCCCAGAGGGACAGCCGTGTCACACGATCGCCGGTGGGAGACTGATGGCGGAGCGGAGCTCCGTCATCGAAGCAGAGATGTGCACGATCTTCAGAAAAAAACGCCCCCAGGACTTTACGCCGATTGGCGTTAGGCGGTCCTGGCGTCGCGTAGAGCCTAGAGGTTAAAGGTGCATAAACATGCGCCTCATTAAGTTAAGAATTTAGGTTAACCGTAAATAGTGTCGTCCATTTTGTTAATCCCCAAACAACTGTCACCCTAACTCATTATACATTGTCTACCATTTCTATATATACCACTGTCTATTTGTATGCACCCTTGTTTGTTATTGCTCTGTGCAGTGCCATGTACAATGATGGCGCTTTATAAATCAATACTGATAATGATATAATAACAATAATACTGTAAATAACTCAGCCTCAGACTTTGTGATATGCTTGTTAACATGTCAGATCATCACACATGTAATAAACAGCAAACAAGAACAATGAAATGATATACAGCAAAGAAAACTATTCAAACAAAATACTGTATGCTGGTGATAAAACTGCACCAATCAAAATATTTCCCCGCATATTCACATCCCAAATGAAAACGAACAGTTGGAAAGACCGCCTCCAACAATAACATTTTCCTAGATCTATCCAGGCAGGACATGGTTTTCTCTACACTCCATGATTTGCTAATGCTAAATAAGTACCTTTCCAAGTACCTGCTCAGAGGCCCTTCACCAGTCACTTCCTGCAAAGCAGACGTCTACAGTGCTAGACTGGTGGCATATTTGACAATTCAGTCTGCACCCTGCTCCCCCCCCCCCCCCCCTTTGCACAATGATGCTAAGCTAGAGAGGTCAGAAGCCTCGCCTACAGATCCTGATTAAGGAATGTTTGGCTACTGAGAGTTTCAATGCAAGTATAAAAAATAAGTTTCCCACAATGCTCTGGTGGGGGAAAAATTCTGCATAGCTAATCAGCCTAGGCTAAACATCGCTGAGAGGGCGGGGCTTCATACCGATATACAGCTATATATAGTTATAGAAAGTGTCTCTGATGCTGAAACCAGAAACATAGTACAATCGTGCATCCTGAATAATTGACTGCATTCTACTATATTTTCTACAGTCCTCTTTATCACTTTGGTTTTCTGATACTGTAACTAGAACGACTATTCCCTGATAAAAAAAAAATAATAATACAGGCATTCCAAACATGGATATATTCCATTACAGAAAGGGCATGTTCCCCAATTCTTACTATTCACGGGTTAAATCATTCAGTTGGTCCATCCTATTTCTTCTTCCTCTACCTGAATCTCGCAGTACAGTATGTTCATTTTTTTTCCCTATCCTTTCAAAATTCCCTCGACTTCAGGAAATATTCTTGGTGTCTAGTGTCAGGCAGAGAGCAGAAATCTCTCACACGCTCTGAAAAATATAGCTGTCCGCCTCGAAAACGCGTCTATGTGTCTGGAAGGAGGGGACAGATGGAGGGGGGCTCCAATGCATTTATTGGAGGTGATATGAAGGAACTGAGCACTCTGCCTCTACTTCCTAAACACACAGCCGTTCATTTTTCATTCTTACATCTGAAAAGGAGACTGTATGCTCCCATTTTGGAAGGGGGGAAAAAAAGCTTGTAACAAGGGCTGAGGGCTGGGAAGCGAATTCAGAAGATCTATTAAGGCAATAAACTAAAGCTATACATAAAATATCCTTTATTGTAAAATTAACAGCAGTGCTAGACTACAGCCACAAAGCACAAGTGCAGTTAATTATGTCTGGGGTGGGAGGCCGAAACACAAAAATAACAACAAACATACAGGGGTTGCCCCATCTTTACACTGATGTAACATGTAAATAATGTGACCGTAAAAGATGTATATTGTACCTATATGCCCATGATTGTGAAAGGACCACTAAAGCGAAAAATTGACAAGTTTAAAATGCATATGCATGCATTTTAAATTTGACAATTTTTTGCTATAGCGGTCAGATGTACAGTATATAATGTACATTTATTCCAGAGTAAAATGCAATATAATTATTTTTTTCTTATCTCATTGTCACCTACAATAGGCAGTACAAATCTGGCAGGTTTTGGACTAGTCCAACTTCTCATGGGGGATTCTCAGTTCTTTATTTTTCAAAGCACTTCTTGAATGGCAGTAGTTCAATAGTGTGGAAGTGAGTAGGAGGTCAAGAGTGCTTTTGTAAAGAATGAAAGAAAAAAAATTGAAAATCGCCCATGAGGAGATGGACTAGTCCAAAACCTGTTAGATCTGTCAGATTTTTATTGCCAACTGGAAGTCGGAGCAACATAGGATAATAGTAATTCATGGTGCATTTAACTCTAAAAGAAATTAACTTTTCATAAATTATGTATTTTACATTTTTTCACAACAGTGGTCTTTGAAATATATATATATATCCTCCATCACTCATCTGGTCTTTATATATGTTATGTAGTAAATGTTATGTGATATTAGATAGAAACTGGTTAAAGTGAACCTCCAGACTAAAAATCTACTCAGCAGCACTGAAAAGGCTTGGTGTTTCTTTAACTGTTTCACAGCATCAGAACTTTGTTTTTCTTACCCAAGCCTCATTTGTAGCTGCACAGAAGAATACTGCCCGGGCATTTTTCCCCTAATGCTGTGCAAAGCATGATGGGATTTCTGATGTTGTTGTTCTCGTTCTGCTGCTTTGGTGCAAATTTATTTTTTTTATTTGAGATTTGAAGCCTAGCGCGCTGGGAGGGGTGATCAGGACACAGGACTGTTGGAACTGTGTCTCATGCTCCCTGTCACCTCCTTTCAACCAAAAAGATGGCTGCCCTCATGAAAAATATGGCTGCCTCCATAAAATCACAAACATTTTGCCTGTTCTTTTAAAATAGGGTGGGTAATAGATTATATTACCTATCTATTTTGATTAACATAAGTAATGTAACTTAATGACAGTATGTTTGTTTAGCCTGAAGTTCCCCTTTAAGAACCTGATGGGAGTTTTGATATTTTAATTTCCTGAACTTGAGGAAAAAGTTATCTGACATCTATATCACCACCTTAGTTATCCATTCAACCAACAGCTACAATGAACTTCAGAATTATATTCATCTGAAAGATCACTGAAGTCGTCACTATTTAACCTTTTGGAGACCGCACATAGTAGATCCTATGCCACACTTGTGGCTGTTCTAGCCTGATGCGGCATAGGATCTACGTTGCCCGCCGTTTCTGCTCCCGACGCACCCGAGAGGGGAGATTAAGCTGTCATATGACAGCTGATATCTCCCCTCAGTGATCAGCGGCCATCGCGTATGGCTGCTGATCACGTGATCACTACGATCGCCGGCGGATCGTAGTGATCATTTACATAGCTGCAGCGGTGAGGGGGGAAAGAAGAGGATCCACTCACCTCCCTTCCGTTCTGATCGGCGCCCCCCCCCCTCCTCTGGATGGCATCTCTGCACCCTCTGACGTCAGCGTCGGGTCCCGGCTTGATGTCATCAGTGTCGGGTCCCGGCTTGATGACGTCAGCGTCGGGTCCCGGCTTGACGACGTCATCAAGCTGCGACCTGGAACTGAGCGGCAGTAGGAGCAGAGATGCCGGCCAGAGCAGAGGGGGCTACTGCGGCTCATCGCTGGAGCCTGGAAGGTGAGTGAAGGCTGCTGATGAAAGGGGGGACATCTGGCTTAAGGGGGGACACCATGCCCATCATGCAGCACTGGGAATCCGGCTGCCTGACCCCCCAAACGCGCCACCCCCCCCCATGCAAAGACGCCTGGTCCTTAAGGGGGGTTAGGAAGCTGGTCCCTAGTAGGTTTAACTAAACTTCACTATATACTGGTCCTTACTATAACAGTTAAATGAGTCAGTGCAACCATGCCACAACACTTTTTCGCAATCAAAGAAATTCTTGAAGGGATGACCAAAAAATTTATTGAAATGCATTACTCTAGAAAGGACTACAAAGATATTTCGAAAACGCTGGGACCGATAGGAAGCAATGTAAGGGCCTTTATCCCCAACTTGAGGTAGCTTGGAAAAGTGGTGGATTTTCTATGGATTGGCTGGGCAAATTAAATTCCCAGAAGCAGCAACATCCAATCCAAACAGTCACAAAACATCCCAGAAAAGCTTTTATAGAACTGCAGTCCTTGTAGTTTCAACTAACATCAGGGTTCAAGACACCATAATAATGTTCTAGACTAGAGAAATAGGAAAATCAGAACTGTTTGGGCAACAAAGGGTCAATTCATTTACATTTAGCATAAAATAAATACAACATTCCGCAGCACCAACAATAACACACACTACTAGCAATTTGATGGTATGTGTTGCTGAATTAGGACCTGAAACACTTGTAATTATTGAATGAACTATAAATGATGCACTCTAACAAGAAATGGGTTGACGAGTTAGTTGGCTCTAAGGTGAAGATGGGTTATGCTCCAAGAGCACACATACATAGCAGAACATCAAGTCCATTTTAAAATACTGAAAATACTTTGGAACTACGTACTGGTCAAGATTCTGACTTTAATCCCACAGAGATTCTGTAGCATGACTTAAAATCAGACGCTCATGGAAATTCTTCATTTGGCAATTTGACAAATACCTAATTATAGACAGTGTTTGATGCCAGTAAAGCTACTGAAGGTGGTGCCACCATGTGTTAAGTTTAAAGGGGAAACTACTTGTTTTGCATGAGTGATAATTGTTATGCATCTGCTCATCATGCTATTTTTTGTCTAATGTTAAGTACTATATAAAGGTCCATTAAGCCAGAAACCATTTTGCAATAAAAAATAAAAAAAATCAATAACAGTGCCAATAAGGAAGTTGCAAATATTCTATCTCATAAATAAAAATAAATATGTTTATATCATGGTGCACTGTTATTGAATATTTTTAATGCTAAACCGCAAGGGAATGTGAGGCATAATGAAAATAACAGCATTCACATTAACTGTGTGTAAATAAAAATATTGTCTGTGAGCTATGTTAAAAAAAAAATAAAAATCTGCATGCAAAAAGACACAGCCAGAATCTGGACATTAACTCATGTGATCTGATGTCCAGTTTCACACAAAGTAACTATGAGACCATAGTATTTATGATAGGCAAACATCGTCCCAACACCACACGGCCATAGTCACACCAGCTGATTGGCCAGGCTCTAAATTTAGGGGCGTGACCTAACGGACGTCACCAGGAAGCAGTGTGGCAGATTAGGCCTATAGCAACAACAGTGCAAAGCATCAAATTAAGTCAATTAATAACACAGCTGGGACGTTATGGCTCTATTTTTTTCTTTCAGACTTTTTTTTAAATTGTTCAGAATAATGGTAAAACATCAATACTAATCCCTAGCAGTGAAAGCCCACCATCAAGTCCACCACCAGATCATAATATCAATTTTATTGATTTTGTTGTCCAGCGAAAGCAAAGACCCAATTGGTACTGTGGTTTACCACACTTTGGCACTTCCTTAGTAAAGAAGTAATTCATTGCAAAGGAATCTAAGATGAACATGAACAGCACTTACCCTGATAATAAATGCATGAAAGGGGCGTGTTTCCAAGGAAGCAATATTTATGCCAGCCCAGTTGGTCAGTGAGTGAAGGAAATCATAACAAGATTCCCTTCATTCTCTTATTTAATAAATGACCTTTCATTTTCTTTTTCCTCGCAGTCTGTAAACAGGTTTTTGTGCATTTGACCTACAGCATCATAAACAAAACCACAAACAATCACTCTGCTAAACATTAGATTAAAAAAAATGTATTGAAGAAAAACAAAAAACAAAAGAAGAAATACGTATAATTTGTCAAATAAGTTTTGGAGCTAACAGATCAGCTCTATCTAAGTAGTTAGTAATTCTTGCCAAGGCTCTACCTAGGAACGAGATAAAGAGGCTTTCTTCAGCTAAAGCGCTCGGCAACACCATGTTCCTACTAACGAATCCTTTATCTTAGGAGGAACTTTAAAACAAAGCAGAAATGTTGGCAGATATTTTTTTTCCCTGAGTGAGGAGGCTGATATATCTGTGAGATGCGACAGGCAGACATAAATTAATAGAGTTCTGGAGATCAGATCTTCATTAATAATCTATTTTGTCATGCACTGCTACTGACAGGCTCCTCGCTCACGTTTCACTGGGGTATAAAAGCCCAGGATATGTCTTAAGGCAGAAAACACCAAGAAATGAGTTTATTATCATTTATTTTCAGTAGACTGACTACAAAAAAAAAAGAAAAAAAAAAGATACAGGTTTTAACTTAGCAAGAAGAGAAATACACTGTAGATGAATGGTGAGAGAAATTGTAATACTCTGTTGATTTTACATCGGTCCCTTGTAGTCCCCTTGTTAGAGAAGAAAGCTTCACTGCTCCATATCTATACGGCTCGCCTCATTTGAAACAGCAGTTGTTTTCTCTGCTGCGCAAATTAATTTATTAAAAATATAAGTGACGTGAGCTTGGATATATATATTCCATACATGTGCAGAAAGTTGCTGGCGTATCACATAATAGTAGCATTTTCATATTCATTAACAGCTGCATTTGCAGGCTGTTGACATGTGCTGTTTCCCTCCTGTCCTACATTTGCAAAAATGTGTTTTAAATTATATGTCATTACAAAATACACTGGAGATGCGACGTAGCAAGAGGCTTTCGTCTGTGTAGCGTAGCCCTGTGGAGTCGCAAGCGTTACCGAGCGGCCCTGAATTGAATTTATAAGTTCAAAATGTGCGATGATCACAATTTTTTACGATCACAACATAAAAATTGATGCCGATACACTAGGTATTCCATTTCCGAGGGCTGCGGAATGTCATATACCTACAGAGGCATGCAGCATAATGTATGTGTGTAAGTGTGTGTGTGTATAAATAAATATATATATTTATATAGTGCCAACATCTTCCGTAGCGCTGTAAATAGTACAAAACAAATATTGGGGAACATATATACATGAGAAGTTCAAGACACTACAGTCATGTACAAGTACAAATACATAAATAGTTAATGTGTAGTTGGCACATGCTAATATGGTAAATTACAGCAATGTAAGAAACACTAGGAGGAGGTCCCTGCCCTTTCAAGCTTACAATCTAGAGTGAAGATATATATATATATATATATATATATATATATATATATATATATATATATATATTCTGAGCAATAGAGCAATGTTTTCTCTGAACACAATAAAATCACGTAGGTCAATTAATCATTGATAGTAAAATATAATCGTGTTAAACAGAAATAAAATGCTTATTTTCTTCTTTTGTGCCAGATGATAAAATAAAACAGACCTACATTGTCGCGATTCATTTATTATTCTGCATTTCAGGCATAGAAGGAGCTGAAAGTATGAACGGGAAAGTGACGATAAGGAGAAATTGACTTTAATGTACTCCGCACGACCTCTGCTTTCTGCTTAGGAGGAAATGAGCCTTCCCCACTTCTCAATCCCGATCAAAGCAGAGTGAGAGCAAGCGAGCATCCTTTCCCACCTGACATTAATCACTGCTTTCTTGCAGCCTTCCCGTATTAATTCCTGTCATGGCAAACATGGGCCGGAGACTGTCAGGGCGCAGCGAGGGTGGACTTCGCAGGCTCCAGGGCTTACAGGAGCTCTCTCCCTCTGGGAAAATGACATCAATTAAGAGTTTGGAGAACAAGGTTTGCTCTTTCAATGGCAAATACTCTTCCTCCCTTCTCTCACTGCCTGCTATTGTTCAGGCCAAGGCTTCGGTGATCTTAATAACCATAAATGTAGTGTATCATCATAACCGTGTGCTTGATAAATATAACTATATATATATGTATATATATATATATATATATATATATATATATATATATATATATATATATACACACACGCGCACACAAACAAAAGACATAGCAACACATTGAATTGTATTAATATACGGTAAATAATGTTATTGCTCAGGTCACAGGTGGCTTGACTACAGAATAACATATACTTTTCCAGCATCTGCTGTAACCTGGACAATCTGGTTACAAGGCAATAAGCAGCAGAGCCTCAACAAAAGGATCATCAGAGGTCAGTGAGGACAAGGACTGTGATTGTTGCCATCAAGTTGTACTATGTTCATATTGCCTGATAATAAACTAGATACAATGCTACAAAGACATGCACTATGCTAAACATAACACAATGGAAAGCATATATACCATATAGTACAGGATGTACTACGGTCATATTGCCTGATCATATATCAGAAACAATGCTACAAAGACATGTACTATGCTCTACATAACACAATGGAAAGCGTATATATCATATAGTACAGGGTGTACTATGGTCATATTGCCTGATAATATATTAGAGACAATGCTACACAGACATGCACTATGCTAAACATAACACAATGGAAAGCATATATACCATACAGAACAGGATATACTATGGTCATATTGCCTGATATTATATTAGATACAAGCTACAAAGACATGTACTATGCTCCACATAACACACTGGAAAACAAATACACCATATAGTACGGGAAAAATGATGTGACAGACAAATACACATTTTTTGGCCGTCTACAGTGCAGAAGTAGTAAATCCTTTAGATTGTAAGCTCACAAGGACAGGGATCTCTCCCCCTTTTGTGTCTTGGAAATCATTATACATTTTATTCATCATGTTACTTTTTACCACTGTCATTACCAATTCTGTATCTTGTATTGATTCTGTATTTTGTCTCCAATTCTGTATTTTGTATATATATTGGCGTATACCATTGTCTGTATTATTATGTACCCCATGTTTATTCTTACGTTGTAAAGCGCCAAGGAATATGTTGGTGCTTCATAAATAAATAACTATATATATATATATATATATATATATATATATATATATATATATATATATATATATATACACATACACATGTACAGTGGAGTTAATAACAGGTATGCCAGATTCTGAATAATAACTAACGTAACAGTAAAAATAAAATAATAATAGATTTCTAGAAAACGTGTGACAGACATAATCTTCCTTTAATTGTTCTCGAAACATTTGTATTAGCGGATGACAATCTTACTTTGAATGAAAGCATAGAAAGCGGATGCGGAAGCCATAGCTGACTACCTATTCCCACCTCTGCCAACCCCATCCAGTGCAATGGACTGTAGGGTGACAAGCAGCATATAGAGCAGTAGCACTGCGCAATAACGCAGACCCATTTCCCCAGCAAAGCACAAACTGTTTACATTCTAATAATAAAAATGAGCCGTTTGGTCTGTTTTTTTTTTACTCCTCTATACATCTCTTTCCTTTGAACATGACAGCTCAAATGCGTACTGGTGGCTTAATAACCTTAAAAATGAAAGATACCGCTAATATTGTCTGTTTCAAGCCTCAGCAATATCAACAGGGTTTAATTAAAAAATATACATTGAGATCCTTTCAGTAACATAATGATGGAGGGGCTGGTGGGGGTGGAGAATGGGTGTCACAGATTCATCATAGCCATACACTGCCGCACTGACCTTTGGCTAAACCTTGCTAGCATCCATTTCTCACCCATAGCCAGAGCCCAAATGCTTTTAATCCGTCATTAATATGATTTGGTCATCAGTAAACAGCTTGGACTTGTCAAACCATTCAGTGACATTGCTGAGGGTTTTTTTCCCCCTCCTTAGATCAAATCACTCTAGTTGTACTAGGCGTTTACATCTGCTTTTAAGCTGTTATGGTTGCCTTTTGGCAGGCAGCAAAGTGTAGCTGTTGAGACTGCTGTGAAATAATGCAAGGTTTGTTATGAATTAAATATTAGAAATCTTAATGCAGCGACCAATAAGAATTATTTGCCTTATTAAAGCAGCAGAAGATGCTGATTACATTTTCATTGCATTGCAGTCTTTCCCCCATTTCTGCTCTCAATTCATCATTCTAATGTATGAAAGGCATGTCGAGGACTGGCATGGGGGACTTAATTTCTGGAATGCAAATACAGACAGGAAAATACTATAAATACCTTGCAAGGAAGCATTCAGTAGTCACTCCTAATTAAGTAACAACTAGGAAATGTTATATTTTAATACATTTTACAAACCAGTGGTTTTTTTTTTTTTTTGCTTCGTACTTTTCCACTGTAGTAGTCCAAGTAAAAAAATTAACCGCGCTCCTGATTTACATTCATAGGATATAAATGTGTTTGCGCTTAAGTCATAGAACTGGTTTACGCAACTGAAGCTGGGGGGGGGGCGGGGTTGGTGCATTTTATTCTCCCAACATCAACCAATCAGAGCCAAGGTCTCATTATGTGGATTAGGAAATTATAGCTGAAATCTGATTGGCTGTAGTGGTCAAAATGAACACTGTACTCCTCAAGAATTATTATATAATAGAACAGGGTTTCAATATATGGCACATGAAAATCCCTGTAGTCCACCGAAACAATGAAGGTCCCAAGAATTGCCCATTCACTACAAGTGCGTGCGGTCAGAAGAATTTTCCTTACCAATACATCTCTACATACATCCTCCAGCACGATGCTAATTACTACATTATTATTTAGTAATGATATAGCGCCAACATCTTCAGCAGCCCTGTACAGAGTATGTAGTCATGTCGCTAACTGTCCCTAAGAAGGGCTCACAATCTAATTTCTACCATAGTCATATTCCTATTGCAATCTAGAACCAATTTAGGGGGGAGCCAATTAACTCGTCCTTATGTTTTTGGGATGACATCTTCCACTTCCAATTTTAGGCCTTTTTCGTATGCCTAGTATTTCTTCACTGTTAAATTCTATAGAATCTAATTAATAACCAGGGGCTCATCTCTAATGATCTACAGCTCTTGCAAAAATTACTTATTAAGTGGCTTATTATATGATGTTACAAAAAATAAAATGAAAATATTCTTTACATTTTTTCCAATTAATTATATATATACACATACATATATATATATATATATATATATATACATATACAAAACATAGCATGAAGTCTTGGGCATAAATAAACATGTAGTGTGTTAATATATGCACAGTGATGTGAGAATAGGAGAAGCTCCAGCAGCATAGGGGTTAAGCGATATCATGCTGTCAAATCCCTAATACACTGAGCAGAACATGCTGCCCTCAGATTGCCACAGACTCTGCTACAAATATATATTTAGGAATACCAGCCTCCTCCAGATGTCAGCCTGTGTCCTAGATAAATACAGAAGGATGAAGGCAGACTGCAGGTTCTCTCTCTCTCTCTCCTTGTCTCCCCTGCTTTCCTGGGCTTTAATGTGTATCAGGGAGAAAATGAACTTCAAGTATCCCATTCCCCAAGAGAAATCCTCTTCCCTGAAACTCTGCGACTAATGAAATGGGGGATCTATAAATAGCAGCGTCATTACGGAGAGAGTACTTGTGTTGGGAGTCGACTCTGCCTCTGACCCTCTTTAAGCTAATAAGTCTCAATATTTCGCCAAAGGATGATCAATACCGAGGGGATGAGGAAAATATGATGAGTCTGAAAGAAGCCAAAACCACATTGAAAGCCGGTTGGTGTGCCATCCCAAAATGAAATGTAGAAGGGACCATTCAGAAATCCACTATACCTAATTGCCCTCAAAGACTAAAAGGCTCTGTGCTTTATTCAAGAAGCACTCTACGTTCATCTAATTGATATAGATAGGGGTCTGAACTTTCAGTAGCATTTTCTTATACAAAATAAAACTTACTTGAGCAGAAGACATAATGACTTAAGAATAATCTCTGTTTTTTTCTCAAAAAGGTTTCCTTGCACAGCAAATGTTTTATTTTGTGTCACAATTTAGACTATTTAAAGTGTACTAGAGCTGAAATAAATAAAACGTTTTATACATACCTGGGGCTTCCTCCAGCCCCATCCGCTGGGATCGCTCCCACGCCGCCGTCCTCTGCTGCCACGCAGCTTTAGGAACTGGATCCCGTCACTTACGTCAGTCGGAGCCAGTCTATGCTGCAGAAGTGCGCCCTCTATGTATCTCTCCAGTGGTTGCTGGAGAGATACGCAAACAGAGCACTTCTCTTATGTTAGACTGGCTTCAACTGACGGAAGTGACGGGACCCGGTTCCTGAAGCTGCGGGCAGCAGAGGACCGTGGCGCGGGATCGATCCCAGTGGATGGGGCTGGAGGAAGACCCAAGTATGTATAAAACTTTTTATTTATTTCAGCTCTGAGTCACTTTAAGCCTGATGTGTGGACACTTTAACAGTATTTGTTAAAGCTGAATCTTAGGCTGGAAAATGTGGGTCCGGGCACAAAGTGTCAAACAAATCAAACCGCCACTCGTCACAAACTTCTAAACTGAAGCTAAAAAACTATTCAAAACATCTCTCTTTCTTGCAGCCTCTTCATCCATGTCCTGGACCTCTCCCTTATTCAGCCGTAGCTTTAGCTTCAATGATGGCTTTTATAGGACACTAGCCCTTGACAAAGCAACACCATAACCTCTGCTTGGACCAGATACCATGCTGTAGATTTTAAATTTATCAGAAGTAGGCCATAATAAAGGTGTGCTTTAAAGTAAGCCTCAGAAACTTGGTGGCCCCTTTTTTCTTGCAGCCAGCCTCCCCTTCATGCTGCTCCGGCAGCCCCCATTCTGTCGGCTCCGTGTAAGGACCCTGCTTAAAGGGGCTCCACATGGCTGTGTAGATGACGCCGCCTGTGCAGTTACTAATGTTTCTAAGCCACGCATGCCCAGGATGCTATTGGCCATCGCTGCTGTGCACAGCCATTCAGGAGCGTGATCACCAAACCACAGGGACTACAGTGACAGCATCAAAGGGAGGTCCACCACAAGAAAAAGTCCCCAACTGTCTGAGGACATAAAGAATATGCAGGTATCCATAACTCTTACTTTTTTTTTACTGCAGGTTCACTTTAAAAAAGACACGAGTTTAACATTTCTACAGGCAAGACAAGACAAGACAAATAACATTTATATTGCGCTTTTCTCCTTGCGGACTCAAAGCCCCAGAGCAGAGCAGCAGCCACTAGGGCGCGCTCTATTGGCAGTAGCAGTGTAAGGGAGACTTGCCAAAGGTCTCCTACTGAATTAGTGCTGGCTTACTGAACAGGCAGAGCCGAGATTCGAACCCAGGTCTCCTGTGTCAGAGGCAGAGCCCTTAACCATTACACCATCAGCCAACAGGCGTGTTTTTTTCATTTGGAAATTCACCTTAATTTAAAGTTGAACTTCAGATCGGCACTGAAATGCACAGCTGAAGGCAGTATACGTGAAATGCCCTCATTGCCAAAAGATTTTAAATTATATTCCGCCACTCAAGAGATTCAGATAGCCCAAACAACATATTAGCACATTAAAACTTTTTGAATACTTTTAAAGTGCCATCAACACTCCATTGTTATATCCATTGTTCATATTACAACAGTCATTTTCGTTATTTCTTGGGAATTTGAACCAGGTTCCACAGGACCCCTTAGCTTTTCATAAGAAGTGGAGCTTCTTCTCCCAGGAAGTTTAAGTCTTGGGTTGGTCACAATACTGTAAGTACTTGCTACTTTCTGTGGAAGCTGTCGTGACACATGATCACATTTTTCGTAACTAACCAATCAATAATGTGCATATTCCTGCAAATTCCAACATTAACTTGGAATTACTTGCTTCTCATTAACCATCCCTATCCCTCAAGCTCCACGGTGCAATCTGCCCACAGGCAATTAGGGCAACCCCTGCTTTTACCCACATTACACCTCCCCCCACCCGTCATTTCAAGTGCCTTTTCTAGTAGTCTCAGACTAAGGTTGCCATATTAATTTGCCACCTAATGTTAAGATAATCCTGCTAAAAACACACCAAAAACAGAACAGGTGCCACAGTCTTGAGCTTTAGTGCCAAAAGCTGCGAGGTGCTAGTGAAGCAGACTAATGCTGGGCATACACGGCTCGATTTTGCCGCCCGATTCTCCCGCTCGATCGATTCCCCGCTCGATTCCGCAGGTGATTTTCTTATCTTCCGCTCGTTTTTCTTATCTTTTTGCATTGTTCTCAATGCAGAATCGAACGGCGAAACAATCGGGCGGGAGATCGTACTTGTCGTAAATTATCTATCGAGCCATCTAAATGGCTCAGAATCGAGCCGTGTATTCCCAGCATAAGTCTCCCCTATCCTATGTCATCAATGCTAGCCCACATCTATATAAAAAACTACTACCCATCCTGCTTGTGTGCATTTTTCCTTTAAGGACCACTCTCATGACAAATATAAAAATGTAAAATACATGCATATACATACTTATAAGAAGCACAGTTTTACCAAACTTAAATTGCACTACAATCTACTTTTCCCCTATACTGCAGTCGCATCAAATAAGTAGTAAAACTCTGACATATCTGACAGATTTTGGACAAGTCCATCTCCTCATGGGGGAATTCTCTGTATCTTATTTGGGGTTTTTTTTTACACACGCACTCCCTGCGGAATCTATACAAAGAAGTACCGGCCTGCCTACTCAGTTATACACTATTCTGGCAGATGAACTGAGCAACTGCTGTTCAGTAAATAATTTTGCAAATAAAGAAAACCATGAAAAAACTCCAAGATGAGATGAACTAGTCCAAAACCTGTCAGATTTTTACTGCTTACTTTAAAGAGAAACTCTGACCAAAAATTTAACTTTATCCCAATCAGTAGCTGATACCCCCTTTTACATGAGAAATCTATTCCTTTTCACAAACAGACCATCAGGGGGCGCTGTATGACTGATATTGTGGTGAAACCCCTCCCACAAGAAACCCCTCCCACAAGAAAAGTACGTACATTTTTTGGCAGTTTCCTGTCTGTGAACCTTGCTTGCTGCATTGTGGAAAATAGCTGTTACAGCGGTTTCCAACTGCCAAAAACAATGCAGCAGCTACATCACCTGCCAACACTAAAATGTTCACTGGAGTTCCTCTTTAAGAGACAGGAACATAGCACAAAAGTAATCTATGGTGCATTTTAATTTGGGAGAAATGTATTTATTAAAAGGATGTGTACAACTATATTTTACATTTTACATTTATTTGTGGTAGTGCTCCTTTGAACAGCAGATTATTTTTTGCAACTTTACAGGTAAAGGATATCTCTTCTGTTCAGTCAGCCCAGCACATAAAGGGTTACGTACGTACAATATCAAAGAAGCACTTTCGGAAATTGCATACTTTCTTAATGGGAAAGTGGGGCCTTTAATCAGTCAGTATAAGGCTCCCTGCACACTGCAAATCCGTTTTCCGATTCCGATTCCGTTTCCGATTCCGATTCCGATTCCGTTTCCGATTTTCCTTGAATACATTCAACAGAAAAACGGATCAAAAAACGCAGCATGCAGTTAAGATTAAAAATCTGAATCGGAATCGGATGTAAAAACAGATTAAAAATCTGAATCTGAATCTGATTTGCTTGCAGTGTGCAAGAGGCCTAATGATGGAGAAATCTTGTTTTACTCCTATTGAAAATACAATACTTTCAATTACAGTGTACGTAAGTGAACAGATATTGAGTGTTGTATTGTGCTGTAGTAAATTTAAGCATGTTTAAAAGGCACAAAACGCGGCAGTGAATGCAAAGTGCAGCAAAAAGAGCTTCCTGGTTCCACGCGTTTCATTTGTGTCTCTGCGGTAACTGGAGATTCCTCATCCCAATTGTTCGGTTAATTTCACATCTTGTGTATGGGAGAAAAAAATGTGCATGATTAAACATAGCGGTGGGTGGATTGAAATGGGAAGATTCTATTGTGTCTGACAAAGTTATTGATGGCAACGTATCAGGAATGGCACAGAGGGGATGTTGACATGTCACCGCAAAATGTAAATATTAGAACAGCCTGGCTTGTCAGAAGGAGAGTTTTTTTTATAATATGTGAATATTTTGATATTAATGCACCAGAAGCCAAGACAAAAGGCAATATGTAAAAACGGCAAGTATTTCAGCAGCTATGCAAGAATGGTGATGATCGGTGTGATACCATACACTGCAACCACATTAATACCACCACAATAATAACCTATTACTCTCTTACACACACACACATATATACACAAACAATCTCACACATTATTTGTCCACTAATCAGTGCAATTCATAAAATTATGGAGATACAGATCAGAAGCTTCAGTTACGGTGGCCATATAGTAGTCAATGGCCTTCAGATCGACCATATGATAGATCCCTCTCTGATCAAATCCTATCTATTACCTGCCCACAAAGTGATCAGCATGAAATGTATTGGAAATCTACCTAGCGTAACCGCAGTCGCCTGCTGGGCCATCACCTCTGGCTGCCGAGCCCCTCCCCCATGTAATGTGTCCTCCCATGGTGAGTATAGAAGCAGCTCAACTATTTGCTGCGCAGCTCCTCTAGTATTTTCTCTGCATTTACAGGGCGCCTGTATCCCATGACCCCGTTTCATGTATGTGATTCAGTACATAAGATGGGGTCACGGGGTACAGGCGCCCCCTGGCGGCAATAGAGAGAAGATGCTAGAGGAGGTGCGTGACAATGCGCTGCTTCCACACTCACTATGGGCCCGGAGGAGACACACACATTACATGGAGGTCCATCAATCTTTGGAATATTGAACGTCATCACTACTGCACACCGGACTGAATCCTTTCGAGTGAGATCCTTTCCAGAATGCCAGGTCGATCGTTTTGATTGATCCGGATAAAAAAATGAGCGAAACAATCAATTGGTTGCCCAGTTTGTGGCATCGCTCTCTGCCAGATTGGATCATCACGAACGCATCAGCTGGATACCGATGCCGCAAATCGAGTAATGTATGGACACCTTTAATCTTCACACCAAACATGGGAATGATAACAAAAATGTGATATCAGTGGTTTTGACCATGGCAGGATTTTTATAGGGTTGACTATTGCTCTAACCGCTGATCTCCTGGGACTCTCACACAAAAGCTTCTATAGTTTACTCAGAATGATGTAAAAAAAAAAAACTAACATTCAGGGAGTGGTGGGTTTATGGATAAAAACACACAGTTGATAAGAAAAGAGGAGGATGGCCAGGCTGGTTTGAGCTACAGAAAGGTTGCAGTAGCTCAGTTAACCACTTTTTACAATTGTGGTGAGCAGAAAAGTATCTCAGAATACACAAGCCATCAAAACACTTTAGTATTTGCCTTCTGTAAACCAAGAACCGAAATATGAGACTACTCGGAGCACAGGCTGACCAAACTGGACAGATGTAGCCTGCTCTGAATAACCTTAATCACTGATGAGACATATATATGCTAGGGTCACAATGTATTGTCAACAACATCAATTCACTGGCCCAACCCATCCTGTAATAGAAAAAAACGGCTGGGTCTCTACCTGGATTTAGTGCAATTGTAGCAATTTAATATACCATGGTGACAGAACAACACAACGTTTCGGCTAGCAGACCTGTGTCAATCCATCCTGTGTCAGCAGCCCAGGATGGTGGCAGCAGAACAGAAGATTTGTGGCATGAATGTGCATCTGACAAACCTCCAAAAAAATGTAATGATGTGATCATGTAAATATAGACTACAATCTCAAAGGAATATCTCCAGCATCCTCGGGAATCCCTGACATGAAGACCTAAGGCTTGGTGGCAAAGGGTTCCCTTACCCATAACACTATATAAGTGCAGGAAAGAGAGCACGTGGGACTTTACAGGGAACTAGAATTGTTAATAGACATATTGGAATTACATTATTTGGTTATAGGCAAATAGCCCATACACTTCTCCCGTATACACATTAACCTCTTGAGGACTGCAGGGCTAAACCCCCCTAGTGACCAGGCAATTTTTAGTTTAAAAGGCCACTGCAGCTTTAAGGCCAAGCTGCAGGGCCGCACAACATAGCACACGAGTGATCCCCCCCCCCTTTTCTCCCCACCAACAGAGCTCTCTGTTGGTGGGGTCTGATCGCTCCCCCCATGTTTGTTTTTTTTTTTATAAATATTTTTATTTGTGTTTTTTTTTTTAAAACAGCTGTTCCTTTAAACACCTTCCCTCCCTCCCTCGCTTCCTCCCCCCAGCCAGCCAATCATGGCGATCAGCTCTCATAGGCTTTACCCTATGAGAGCCGATCGCTCTCTTGTCCCCCAGGGGGACAGCCGTGTCACACGGCTGTCCCCAGTGCAGCGCTGCTGCTGATCGCAGCGCTGCACAGAGTAAATAGACGGCGATTACGCCGTCTAACAGTCTCCCGAGCGGCAATAGCCGCTCGGAGACTGAAGGCGGGGCGGAGCTCCGCCCCTCAAGCAGGAGATGCGCGCGCAGCCTGCGCGCGATCTCCTGCAAAACAGAGCCCCAGGACTTTACGCCAATTGGCGTTAGGCGGTCCTGGGGCTGCCGCCGCGGCCACGCCTACTGGCGTGACGCGGTCGGCAAGAGGTTAAGTAAATCAGGGAGATAAAATTTACAGTATTTTATTATTGATTGTCACATTAAAGGAAGCCGAATGGTCCAAACCACAATTGCATTTGGTATGTTCCAAAACTTCAGGGCAAGAAGAAAGTAAGGAAAACTCAATACAAAACCATGTTGAGTAACCAACAGGGGAAACTCACAGTGCATAGTGGGGATACTGTAGCATAAACTGAAAAGAACTTTCCTGGTTCAGCCACATATCCCCTCCTACGAAAGCAGCTAGGCTGGGTTTCCAGTGGCAGGAGAGGTTTTGGGTAAACAATATCCTTTTAGGAACACTCAGTAGGAGCGTCAGGGAAATAAATATTGTGCATGCCAGCCAATGAGCCCACTAATATGGGCAGTGACCTAAGTACATGTGCTAGACATTAGTCACTAAAGATGTTATCTTAATTCCAACTTGGCAGCCTCTTGCTCAACTATGAGCGTTAGCTCCCCTGGCTGAACTGGTGCATTATATAATAAGAATACCCTATAGAGTAAACAGATGTCAAGTAATAAATACTCACATTTCTGAATCAGATTAACTTTATGCAAAGTAATAGCTCATAGCTAGTAGTCAGGTCAAATATTACTACCTATGGAGTAAGTAACTGCCTAAAATTCAGAATCAGTGACGTAATATGAAGACATGCACAGCGCCACGGAATATGTTGGTGTTTTATAAATCAATAATAACAATAACAAAACCACAGATTTTAAATTTGCAGTTTAAAATATGTATCACAGTTACTAAGTTACTAAGGGCTAGATGCACTAAACTGCGTTAACCAGAATGACGCGCACAAGGTCTTATTGCACGAGTATGGCTGCATTTCCACTGGGGAGCCGTGTCCATTTCTGAAAAGCACGGTAAAACGTTTTGCATGTTATCCTGCTTAGCGCAGTTTAGTGCATACACCCCTAAGTCTCTTGCTATGTTTCTGTATAATAGTGATCTATCTTACACACAGACAGTTCCAGACTAGTGTGAAAATCTCAATATTTTAAGTTATACTCCAGCAAAAATGTATTTACAATTTTCTGATCTGTAGAAGTATTTTGTGTATCCCTGGAATGATGCCAGTTAGGGACTATATAACCTGCAGGTTCTTTACAAAACGACTTAAAAGCGTTTGAAGTAACATTAAATTACATTGTAATAAAACTAAACTTGTACTCAATGACCTCAATTCACTAAGCTTTATCAAACACTTTACCGAATGTTTGATAATTTACCTCATGGGTAAAATCTGATTTTGAATTCACTAAGGTGGTACAGATTTATTGAATGTTTTCTCGATAAAACATTCGATAAATATATAACGCCTTAGTGGATTCAAAATTAGATTTTACCCATGAGGTAAATTATCAAACATTCGGTAAAGTGTTTGATAAAGCTTAGTGAATTGAGGCCAATGTGTGTATCAGGAAATGAAAGAGAGGGTTTTAAAAAACAAAAAACAAAACAGATAACTTAAAGAGAGGCTGTTGTGAACAACGTGAAACAATACAGAGAGCCACATGTAGCTCATGAGCAATTGGTTGGACATCACTGTTTAATATAATCCTGGAAACCACAGAAAGCAGTAAAATAATTCACAGGGAATCAACAGGAATATATTGAGGGTATGCATGTTCCTCTGTAACTGTTTTGGAGTGCAGCCAAATACAGACGCTGTTCCTGAACTGTCTTTTTTAACATGACGACATTAAGCATCATTTATGGTGATTCCTAGGGTAAATTATTATTATTATTTATTGTATTTAAAGCGCTAACATAGTTCGCAGTGCTTCACAATAGATACACATACAAGGGAAGACATACAAGCAGCTCACAAGATCATGCAAATGTCTTTGATAACAGTAGTTCAATGTCTTTGGTAAAAATAGAGGCTGTTCTAGTCCACAAGAGAGGTGGACTTTAAAAAAATGAATTATTTTATTTTTACAGTGATTTCAGGGTTAAGGCTTAGGCAGGTGTCACACTAGTCTTTCAGTTTTCTGCATGCGTTTTCTGCACATCATGTGCATTTGTATGCAGAAAAACTTGCATTTCTTTTCATAGCAACCAATATCAGTGATAAACATGTGCAGAATTAGGCCTGGAACCCTCTTTTTTAAGCACTTGTGATTTGAAAAGCTCTTGCTAATGTAATGCAATGGGTGATTCTTAAAAAATCACTTCCCTCAAACGGGATCACACCCACAGCTTTACATTAGCAAGAGTTTTTCAAATCACAAGTGCTTAGAGAAGTACTGCTAGTGGGTTCCAAGCCTTATGCAGCAGGATGTAAGTTTTTTCTGCACACGAAAACGCATTCAAGTCAGAACTATCCCACTGATTAACCTCCCCATGATTATTTACATATTTATGGTCTAAAAGCCATGTAGTTTTTTCACAAGCATTGAGGGTGCACAAGCATCAATTTTTTTGCGATTGCGTTCGCATTTTTATGAATAAATATATTACTATTTATTCATTTGAAAGAGTTCACTTCCTGACTTGCGTCAGGGAGTGAACTTAAAAACCGCTCTGGAAAAGCGCTTAGAAAAGCGCTTTTACCAAAAACACAGCACGCAGTGGAGCGCCGGGAAGGGGGAAACAAATGCTGCACAAAATCGCAATATGCTTGCATTTGCGATTAAGATTTTAAATGTGAATGAGGCCTCAGTCTCTAAAAACAGGGGAAAAAACATAACACAGAGAGATCTGCAGCAGTTCCTGCATATAACTCACTCAGGCACGGGATTACCGCTCTAAGCTGCGGATTTCTGTCCCGAGCCTGACTCGGGATTACCGCTAAGGAGGTTAACATACAGTAAGTTCTCAGTTGAAATTCATGTGTCTGTGCAGAAAAGGCACATGAAAACAGCCAAGTTTGTACCCTGCCTAAAAGAGCCATTATAAATAAAAACATGTGTATGCTTACATATAAGGCCACAAAGCCCCGGGCCTTGGGCAGCTACAGCCCAAGGGGCGGCTGCACATTGAAGAACAGTTGCTGCATATGGAAGAGGAGGGAAATTGAAAGGGAAAGCTGCAAATGGGGAGTAACATAAGGAAAAGGGATGCTGCTACTCAAGAGAGCTGGACATGGAAGAGAGAGGCTGCTGTAATCGGCTGTTACACATGGAAGAAGGGCCACACCTGGAATAGGGGAGGGGCTGCTACTCTTGGAAGGGGAGCAACAAGAAAGTTGGCCTAGGGGTGCTAAAAGTATAAGTCTGGCCTTGTCTAGAATACAATGGGCAAACAATTACTACATTTCTAAATTAATATTGTAAAATATAAGCAATTTTAAATATTAAGTTGCATACAGTTAAGTTCGCCTTTAACTTCACTTGTAACTGTCTACAATCGTCCTAGCAACATTACACTACTATAACTAGATCCTTACTTGTCATAATATAAACATAACATTAAAGGAATTTTTAAATTTGTTGGCCTGCAAATTCTACATATATTTTTATTTATTTTAATTATTCACGCTAATGAATGTGAAGCATGAATTAGCCCCGGAGGAGTATTTCAGATTGACAGGTTTTTTTTCTGCAGAAAAGGTAGACACGGCCTTATTTCAAAATAAAAGATTTTCAGACATTTCTCTATATGATTATTTATGCTATATATGTTATCTAAACTGGCCGTGTATTAAACTTTCCTTTCAAGTCCTTCCAAACAGACAAGGGTGATGAGCAGCTCAGTGTGAAAGAATGTATAAATACAAGTCCAGTGAATTACAAGGGTGAACTCTGTAGCTCTGCAAAGGAATCCTACAATTCAATTTTTCTTTAATGTAACTGGCCTTGGAATGAAATACTTTACCATTAAAAAAAAAGCTGGCCAAGCCATATACATACTTGTAGATAAATGATTAACTCTTCTAAGGACAGAGCAGAAAGACACACATTGTTCTGTAACTATACCAGATAGATGATATTTTCCCCTCATCATTTATGGTAAAAACCAGTGTGAGAGTATGTGTGTGTATACCACTGTGTGTGTGTGTGTGTGTGTGTGTGTGTGTGTGTGTGTGTGTGTGTGTGTGTGTGTACTACTAAGTGTGTGTGTGTGTGTACCACTAAGTGTGTGTGTGTGTGTGTGTGTGTGTGTGTGTGTGTGTGTGTGTGTGTGTGTGTGTGTGTGTGTGTGTATACTACTAAGTGTGTGTGTATACCACTAAGTGTGTGTGTGCGTGTGTATACCACTAAGTGTGTGTGTGCGTGTGTATACCACTAAGTGTGTGTGTGTGTATACCACTAAGTGTGTGTGTGCGTGTGTGTGTATACTACTAAGTGTGTGTGTATACCACTTTGGGCTTGATTCACAAAGCGGTGCTAACCTACTTAGCACGTCTAAAGTCTTTAGACGCGCTAACCAGGGTGCTAAGTAGATTAGCACCGGATTTCTCAATCAGATCGTGCGCTAACTTTGCGCGCGTAAAGTTTTACGCGCGCAAAGTTTTACGCGCGCTAAGTCCCATAGGCTTTAATGGGCACTTCGCGCGGTGCGCCCTGTGCTCTGTGCAGTACGCGCGTAAAGTTTTACGCGCATAAAGTTTTGCGCGCGTAAAGTTTTATGCGCGAAAAGCTTGTTTAGACGTGCTAAGGGGGTTTTCACAGGCGTGCTAACAGTTAGCACCGCTTTGTGAATCAAGCCCTAAGTGTGTGTGTGCGTGTGTATACCACTAAGTGTGTGTGTGTGTGTGTGTGTGTGTGTGTGTGTGTGTGTGTGTGTGTGTGTGTGTGTGTGTGTGTGTGTGTGTGAGAGAGTGTTTGTGTGTGTGAGTGTGTGTGTGTTTGTGTGTGTACCATTAAAGATAGTCTGAAGCCTTATAAAAAAAATCATCTTTTAATTAGACATTTATCTTTAGCAATATCAGCACAGCTAAAACACTGCATTCCAGCAGCAGAACGGTATCATTAAACCCCCCAAATCCCCTGGGCAAAATGTGGGGAGCGTTTCCTTGTAGAGGCAGAGCTTAGCGCTGTAGCTCTGCCTCCATTAGTGTCAATCCCCGCTGATCACAGCCTCTCCCCGCCCCTCTCAGTCTTCTTTCACTGAGAAGACCGGGAAGAGGCAGAAATCAGCGGCGATTGACGCTAATGGAGGCAGAGCTACAACACTAAGCTCTGCTTCCCCGGGAAGCACAATCCACAACTTTCAAAGTCGTGGAATTTTGCCCCAGTACTTGGGGGGGTTTAATGACAGTGTTCTGCCGCTGGAATGCAGCGTTTTAGCAGTGCTTACATTGCTAAAGATAAATGCCTAATAAAAGGATGATTTTAAAAGGCTTCACTCTCTTTAAGTGTGTGTGTGTGTGTGTGTGTGTGTGTGTGTGTGTGTGTGTGTGTGTGTGTGTGTGTGTGTGTGTGTGTGTGTGTGTGTGTGTGTGTGTGTGTGTGTGCTCTAACTGGCAGGAGGAAGCATTGGTTGGTGCTTCCTTCCATTGCTTTGCATTAGCTTCAATACAGTAAAGCTATAAGTAGGCTTAGTATTAGAGGTACGCCATACCCAATGGTTATCTCATCATGGGCCTGATGCCTTAACGCTCTGCGCATGTATGGTGCGCAGGCAGCTCATAGCAATTTTACCAGTTAAATGTATTGCAACATATTGTGTTATTTTTGCCCCCTACTACTATTTTTCATTCTTCCGAGAACATGCCCATAACGTTTGCGGCGACAGGCCCATGATCAGGACAGATGTGCAGATAAGCCGTGCATGCAGAGTTGCGCACGACTCCTGGCCGGGACACGAAGTTAACTGAGCCGCCAGCACGAGAACGGAGAGGACCCAGAGGACACTGAGGGACCTTGCAGGCCAAGGGGGGCTGGAGGAAGCCCCAGGTAAGTTCAGTATTTAATTTTTGAGGTCTCTTCATGGTCACTTTAAAGAGGAACTTTAGCCCAGGATTGACCTTCATTCCAATCAGTAGCCAATAACCCCTTTTCCATGAGAAATCTTTACTTTTTCTTGAATAGATCATCGGGGGGCTGAATGACTGATATTGAGGTGAAACCCCTCCCACAGTGTGATGTCATGACCTAGGTCCTGACAGTTTGCTGTGTAACTTTGTTGCATAGTGGGAAATAACAGCTTTATCCAACTGCCAAGCAAGCAATATCTCCCTTTGTACATAGAATTCTCAGCAGCGAACATTCCATACGGACCAACAGGCAGAACTAAAGATGTCACCACCATGATACATTGCAGAGTGTAAATCAGGAAGAGGAAATATTTTACAACGGGGAAACATTGAATAAATAATCTATAAATGAATATTGTAAACAATAGGAAATGTTATTAATTATGTTATTTTCACTACAGTTCCTCTTTAAGGGTGGATTATACATTTATAAGGAGGAAATCATTTTACCTCCAAATAAATGACACAGAAGCTGTTTTTGTTGGTATAACTCCCTGATGAGCACAGCCGAGATGCCTTCACTTTTACTTCTTATTTATAGAACACAGAAGTTTCATTGGACAGTCCGCAGAGATGACACACTATAACATACAATACACTAGCTGATGGATGCATTATACGCTGAACCAACACTCACTATGTTATAATACGTATTTGGACTCTATATATATGTGCCATAATAAAAAGGATCCCAGCCAAAAATAGCAGAATTCAATTCTGATTAAGATAAAAGCTAGAGATGCCTGTCCAGTCGCTTTTTTTCCATTAACAGGGCTGGCGGTTTTGTGGTTAAAGGATTATAATTCAAGTCTGAACAAAGGGCAGTGCTTCCAATGATTTAAACTGGAAACCTTGAGCTGTTACTTCTCTGCACACTTATCGCCATATATAATTCCATCTCTGTTTAAAGAGTAAAGCTTCTGGATTCAAGAAGAGAATTCCTTGTTTAGCAATGGAAGAAGAGAGCTTCTGCAGCTAAAAGACTGTTAAGGCGGATTAGTCTGTGCACATAAAACCGCCAAAGTCATTAAAGAGGAACTTTAGAGAAAAATAGTAGTTGAGGGTGAAAAAAAAATACATTGCAAATGAGACGTTAAAAAATATAAGAGCGATCAAGAAAAGATAGATATTCACCATGTAATTCGATCATGTTGTTTGATCCACAATGAGCCAGCCTGCATGTCATCATCTTTACTACTGGCCGACAAGAAAAAAACTAGACAGAGCCAACTGCCATTATCTATAACCACAAACACTAACAATGCCATAGGTTGTTTTTTTTTATAGATATACATACAGTATGTACAGAGGGAGATCCTGGTTGTTTAGCAGTTGGAAACAGCCATTATTTCCCACAATGCAACAAGGTTCACAGACAGTAAACTGTCATGACCATGGTGAAGACATCACACCGTGGGAGGGGTTTCACCACAATATCAGCCATACAGATGTCCCTGATTATCTATATGAGAAAAGGTACATTTTTCTCATGGGAAAGGGGAGTGTCAGCTACTGATTGGGATGAAGTGCAATCCTTGATTAAAGTTCTTCTTTAACCACTTTACCCGCACGCGTACGCATTTCTCTGTCCCTTTTTCCATCCTTTCACCACCAGGGACGGAGAAATGCGTACTTTCCGCGCTCCCGCCGCTGCCCGCGCTCCCGCTCGCTCTAGCGCGCACTCCAGCTCGTAAACACGCCGCCGGCCACTCGCCCGGAGATCAATGAACGGGAAAATCCATTCCCGTTCGTTGATCTAAGCCCCACAATGATCCGCTGCTTCTCCGATAAGCAGCGCAATCACTGTGAAAAAAAAAAACTTTCCCAGCCTCCTAGTACTTCCTGCAAGCATCCGGAAGGACGCTTGCAGGTCGCATTAAACAAAAAGTTACTGTTGCCATCTTGTGGTCAAATAGTAAAACTACACCCTAAAGCATTTTTAACATACAAATAAATGAGTTTTACACTAAAAATTAACTCCTTACCTCCCACACTCCCCAATTTTTATTTTTTTGTAATTAAAAAAAATACATAAATAGTTACCTTAGGGACTGAAATTTTTAAATATTTATGTCAAGAGGGTATAACACTGTTACTTTATAAACTATGGGCTTGTAATTAGAGATGGACGCAAAACTGAAAAAAATGCACCTTTATTTCCAATTAAAATATTGGCGACAAACATTGTGATAGGGACATAATTTAAACAGTTTTATAACCGGGACAAAAGGGCAAATAAATGTCATGGGTTTTAATTACAGTAGCATGCATTATTTAAAAACTATAAAGGCCAAAAACTGAAAAATAAAGAATTTTTTTTTCCTATTTTCCCATTAAAACACATTTAGAATAAAATAATTCTTAGCATAATGTCCCACCTAAAGAAAGCCTAATTGGTGGCAAAAAAAACAAGATATAGTTCATTTCATTGTGATAAGTAATGATAAAGTTATAGACGAATGAATGGAAGGAGCGCTGAAAGGTGAAAATTGCTCTGGTGGTCAAACCCCTTAGTTGTGAAGTGGATAAGTACTGTATATAACATTATTTACTTTTCCAGAAAGATAGTAACCACCTATAATCTTTCTTCACAATAGTTTAACGTGTAACCGAACTCAGGACCACTTCTGCAAACAGAAGCTATGGGTGAATCACACACACATACATACATCTCACACACACACACACACACACACACACACACACACACACACACACACACACACACACACGCACGCTTAGTGGTATACACACACACACACACACACTATACACACACACACACACACACACTATACACACACACACACACACACACGCTTAGTGGTATACACACGCACACACACTTAGTGGTATACACACACACTTAGTAGTATACACACACACACACACTTAGTGGTATACACACACACACACACACACACACACACGCTTAGTGGTATACACACGCACACACACTTAGTGGTATACACACACACTTAGTAGTATACACACACACACACACTTAGTGGTATACACACACACACACACACACACACACACACACACTTAGTGGTATATATACACACACACACACACACACTTAGTGGTATACACACACGTTTTCTCATAATAATGATGATGTTTAAATATAATAATGATGATGATTATCCCCTTGACTTCTATAACCTATAACCTCTATAACTTCTATGACCTCCTTGTACAGTTGTACAGAGGCGCCAGAAGTGTAAAAAAAAGATAAAAACTTTTAAAAAATGGGGGGTTAGTGGTGGATTTACCTACCCAAGGTAGACACAAGATGCTATTGGTTTTTTTCAACACAAAACAATTTATTTACATACTCCAGATGAGTGCCACGCATTTCGCGGGCATATCCCACTTCATCAGGCTATAAAACAGGAGTATAACAACTCATGCGTTCTAGTATGAAGCTCAGCGCCTCTGACGCATGAGTTGTTATACTCCTGTTTTATAGCCTGATGAAGTGGGATATGCCCGCGAAATGCGTGGCACTCATCTGGAGCATGTAAATAAATTGTTTTTTTGTTGAAAAATAACCAACAGCATATTGTGTCTACCTTGGGGTGGTAAGTCCACCACTAACCCCCCATTTTTAAAAAGTTTTTATCTTTTTTTACACTTCTGGTGCCTCTGTACAATTATCGTGTCCACCCCTGGTGGAGTGGATTTGGCCCCTTTTTTCTGATCTACAGAGAGCGACTTCTTAATTCTGAGTAGGAAAAGGTCTAATACTCCCCACCTGTCTATACAGTGGTTACCTGGATGGTAACCCAGACTTGTGAGTATAACATTATACTTACCCTTTCATTTCCATAATTCCAGTACATACTGCACTATATTGGGCTCTCGGTGTCTCCCCTTTTATCTATAACCTCCTTTTCAGTATTCCCTGGTTCAGGCTCAGTATTGCTGCAAACTGTGGTCATTCACTGGTTACTTGTCCTGTTTTCTTACACTTTATTGGTACCACTTTTCTTGTTTCATGATTTTAAATGTATTTAGGAAACGCAATTGCCAGGCAGATAAAAATGTGCCTGCACCTTGGGCTTTCAAGAAAGGAGGAGGACTGGAAGTCAAATGACAACAAAGCCAACAAATTACTGCTGGACACACAAGATAAAGTATTCCTGTTTGTTCCACTCTGCAGCTCCTTCTCTTCTTAGCAGCCAAATCAAACCTTACAACTGACCATTAGCAGGTGTGATAAATCCCCGCTCTGTGCCCGCTTCCTGGCACTGACGCATGGGAAGTATGTGTTGGCAGTGGCTGACATAAGCCAGTGGCAGCAGGCCTGAATCTGGTGGCGGCGCAAGCAGCAGCACGGCCCGGCCGATAACAAAGACAATTGTTTCCTGGATGAATGGGAATCTGTTTTCCGGCATACACTTACGGAGCAGATTTACACCAGCAGATTGAAGCCTGTAGAACACTCTCATCCTACAAATATTTACATTACTGCTGACCACAGCCAGGCTGCTGACAGAATGGCTTATATTGATGCTGCGGATAAGAGCAGAAACACTAGCATTTTGTGAACAAGACAAGTTGCTTTCCTGCTGCAAAGCTCCAGCCAGGACAGGCAATCTGTAATAATATCTATCAGTGCCACTGTGCTCTTACAATTATTCCTCACAGGTCAGCGTGCAGCCACCTCTGGGGTGACATACCAGCAGCGCTGTGATCTGTGTTATTATTACTACTGGGTAAGCCAGGCAGCAGAGGGTAAAGAGGCCATTCTGGTATCTTTTAAACAGTCTTATTAAAACTATAAAGGAGAGATTCCATGTAATTGCTAGCTTTTTATTTGTGGAAAGATCAAAAACGGCTATCCTTTCCAGTTAGCCAATATAATACGCCTCAACTTGCATCACTTAATTTTCACATTTTCAGAATAAATCTGCCTTGTACTTGCAGTGCTTCATACTACAGTCATTTTCATTATCTGCATCTGCAGTAAGCTAGGAGTTCAGCTCCGTACACACGCAAGACCATGGCCTCGGAGAATGAGCGATACCCAGCGGTTAGAGGCACATGAATGGTGCACATTTGAATTCAGCGATGGCACAACAATGGTCTCTCGATCCGATCTTTACCAGGAGTTCAAAAAATGAGGACCTGGAAGAGCAAGGTTCTCAACATGTGAGCATTTTGAATAGATTGATCGTTTGCCATCGTGCAATACGAACAATTAACACTGATTATCGTCTGCACTGAATTGCCAGGATGGATCGATCAACACGGATGTTTATCACTGTCTTTTACCATCATTGGGACACTTTTTTCTAAAAATTCTTGGCGGAAACCATTGTTTAATCTTCTTTCTTGATGACTATGGTCTAGCGTTTGTACGGAGCTTTAAACAAACTTCAACTACAAACAGCTGAAGGTTCACAACTATGGATAACATATTTGGTGTGATTGGAACAGCAGATAAGTAGCAACAATGTGCTACCATCCTCTATCAAAATTTTCAGTTCTCCTGTACTTGTATATTAGAGTGAACACACTAAGCTATCTGAATCCATTGCTTTGCTTTGCTTAAAGGGAAGGTCCAGGCAAAATAAAAAAACAACATCCACTTACCTGGGGCTTCCTCCAGCACCTGTCAGCGGTCCTGTGCCCTTTCCGCAGCTCCGGTGGCTCCTGGTGTCCTGTGCTGCAGAAGCTGACCTGCCAGGTTGGCATCCTGGTCGGCTTCTTGTGCGTTCCACCGCGCGGGTCACGTGGTCTGGCCAACCTCATCAGGATTGTACTGCGCAGTACATATTTTGCCTGGACCTTCCCTTTAAGCAAAGCAATGAATTCAGATAGCTTAGTGTGTTCACTCTAATATACAAGTAGAGGAGTTGGCTTCTTGTGCACTCCACTGCGCGGGTCACGTGGTCTGACCGACGTCATCAGGTCTGTACTGCGCAGACGTAGTAGTTCTACGCCTGCGCAGTACAATCCTGATGACGTTGGCCAGACCACGTGTGGTGGAACGCACAAGAAGCCGACCAGGAAGCCGACCTGGCAAGGACACCAGGAGTAACCGGAGCTGTGGAGAGGGCACAGGACGGCTGGAGGAAGCCCCAGGTAAGTGAATTTTGTTTTTTTATTATGCCTGGATTCCTCTGGTCATCCTGATTTTAGTAAGGATTCCCATTTTCAACCTTCTTCCAAGCTTGCGTGCGACTCCTTTTGATAATATTCTTCTTATTTGTCATCTCCAGCTTGATTCTTTTTTTTTTACATTCTGAACTCCCATACTTCTCTTGGGTTCCACCTCTTCTCAGAGACCCAACCATTTTCCAAGTCCTATCTTCTATCAAACTTCACCTGGTTAACAACTCTTCTCAGGAATGTAGTCACTCTCAGGTTTTCAAATTTCCAGTGACCACATCTCCTCTCAGGATCCTAGTCCGCACCTGGATTACTTCTCTCAGGATTCCATAGGTCATCTCATTACCATTGCCTCTCAAGATACTAGTCTCCCACTTGATCAGGACTCTCAGGATCCCGTACTTCTCCTGGATAATATCTCCTCTCAGGAGCCTTGCTTCTCCCTGGATCACTTATCTCAGCTCCTAATCTTCGCTTGGTTCACAACTCCGAAGTCTGTTTCTGGTCCATATTTTTTTTATTGTACGTTTGGTATGCATCTCATTTAATATTTGCACAACCTGCTTCCTTTCAGACCAACACCTTCTCATAATGAAGTCTTAGACTCCTTCAATGAAAAAAACCACTGTGTGTATCTGGTGAGCTTTTTCCAGCCCGCAACAAACAGATGAGAGCACCATTATTAGCAACTAAGGGTTTTCCCTACAAAAAGGGGAGGGCAGAGAAAGCCATGTATGTGATGGAACACTAGTCCTAGATGATACGTGAGGGCATGGCACTGCACTAAGATACAGGATCCTGAAGTCCTATAGGATCCTGATTAATCGCACCCATAGAGCCCATTAATCGCAGAACACCAAAGTTGCTATTTCCATGAATGCAATTCCTGCTGAAAAAACACTGCTGCATTTTTTCGTGATTATGTTTCAGTCCCATTCAGTACCACTAAATAGAACTTTCCAAATGCATCAAAAACAGCACAGCAAACACATTGGGAAAATTGACTGTTTCCTGTGCATTTTGCGATTTGTAAAGGAAACTGGCCCTAACAATGACTTTTGCAAATGCCATGTAGTGTGAACTTAGGCAGTAGTGTTACTTTACAAGGGCTGCAAACCTTGACAGATTCACTGTCGGAACCTGTTTCCACTGGGTAATCTTGTCACTGTCATGCGCTTTGCTACTTGCAGAGGTGGAAATCCATACATAATGCTGATAGAACAACTTTTATACATCTAGCTTGTTTACTCTTTGTGACCATACACTTAATTATAGAGATGTCAGAAGGCAGCATTTCAACTGGCAAAATGTAAATAAAAACTAGCATCCCTGCAATAACTACCCAGATTTGCAGGGAGAGCCTGGGAAATAAAAAAAAGAACCATTTTGTCATGCAAAACTGAGCTGGCAGGGTCTCTGCAATCAATTTGCAAAAAATAAGTCAGGTTGTTTGGATCTTAGCAGATTTCATTAAGCTGGAGAAGACAGATTTCCAAGTAAATGCAGACTCGGAGCGGTAGGCTGCTGGGAAACTGGCAGTCCCTTCCCTGACAGAGATGAACTACTGTCACTGGTGTGTTAAATAGGTTAAATATGGAGGACTGGTGGTATTTTTTTAATTGGACAGGTACATGTCCGACTGTATTTTATTCAAGGGCACAAATTTGGCTGAAGGTTTCCAAACTGCAGGGTTTTCTTCTACTATTTTTTCTGTTGATTGTTTTTTTCTGAAACTGTCCATTTTCATATATATTTGTATTATTTTTGCACATCAGAAACACCTTTGTCCAACCCATGCTTACTAAAATAATCATAAAGATTAACTAGAGGGCACCTCTGTAAATGTAAGTGTCACACCGCTGTGTTCATAAGTGTACATACCATGGCAGAATTTATGATTTCTTAAAGTGTACCTGAGATAGGCAAATAAAAAGATGTTATAGTCACCTAGGGCTCCCCCAGCCCCATGAGCACCGAGGCGCCCCTCGCCATCCTCCCAAAGTGCTCAGTTCGTCTGGTATCGGTCCTGGTAATCTGGCTCAGTCGCACCAGTCAGCTCTTCTGCGCATGCATGGCCCCTCCGCACATGTGCAGAAGAGTCAACTGGCACGACTGAGCCAGATTACCAGGAAAACACAGCCATCTCGGGAGGACGGCGAGGGATGGATCGGTGCTCATGGGGCTGGAGGAAGCCCCGGGTAAGTATAAAATCTTTTTATTTGCCCATCTCAGGTTTACTTTAACCATTTTTAATGGAATATGAATGATAACACAAAAACCTTTCTTTCACTTGTGGAGGCTTTTTGCCAAGAAGAATTGTCAGCTTTACCGTCTGAGAAGATAAAGAGCCTTATCCACAACTACCACAAAAGACTTCCAGCTGTCATTGATGTTAAAGGGGGCAATAAGCGGTATAAAGAACTGAGGTGTGTAAGCTTTTGATCAGGGTCGTTTGGATAGTTTGTAGAGCGATTATGATTTAAAAAGTTGTTTGACAATAAATGGCTTCAGCCAACCACTTACCATGAGTGAAAAAATGTTTTTCTGTTATCATTCATATTCTTGAAAAATGGTCAAGAAATCATCAGTTCTGCCAGGGTATGTAAACCTATGAGCACAACTGTACAAGAAAGTACAGCAAGAAAAACTGAAATGCAACTATTAGCAATGGACAAAAAATGCACAGTAACTCACTTCGTCAGCTGTAAAGATGCCGACATTTTTGATAAATTTCAGAATGTAAATTAGGGTGAGGTAATATTATACAATGGACAGGCAAACAATGGCTAGATTTACTGTATAGCTGAGTATTGTCAAATAAAAGTACAAAAATCTTTTTACTCATTGTCTTCTATGTTCCTCTTAACCTCCTTAGCCTTAACCTCCTTAGCGGTAACCCCGTGCTGGACACGGGGTAAGCCGCCGGAGGGTGCCGCTCAGGCCCTGCTGGGCCGATTTTCATAATTTTTTTTTTGCTGGACGCAGCTAGCACTTTGCTAGCTGCGCCAGCACTCTGATCGCCGCCGGCCCCCGCCCGATCGCCGCTATCTGATGCGGCACCCCCCCCCTCCCCCCAGACCCTGTGCGCTGCCTGGCAAATCAGTGCCAGGCAGCGCCGAGGGGTGGTTCGGGACTCCCAATGACGTCAGTGGCTATCATGTAGCGAGCCCTGGGCTCGCTACATGATTTAAAAAAAAAAACTGCTGCGCTGCCCCCTGGCGGAATTTTTCATACCGCCAGGGGGGTTAAGTTATTTTTTTTTCATAAACACTGTATAATTTTCACCTCTTCAATGTCATTTCATTTTGATTACTTACCAAATTCTGATTCCATCTTCTTACATGCTTTCTACAACTAGTCATACCAATGGCCTGTGTACACAGTTCCTAATATGTTGCTTGTGACTTGTATTTCTAAGTAGCTTGACTAGTTCTTAAATGCAATATTGTAATTTTCAATGCAACCTTTTAAAACTTTTTTTTTCACCGTTAGACTTGTTTGTGCTTGCTTCTGAAAAGCGATACTTGGCACTGCAAGTTAACTCAATGCAGGCTGATATAGAATGCTGCATTTAGGACTTATAGAAAGACAAATGAAAAAATCGAGAGCCCACAATAGTGTAGTATGTCAAAATAATGTGGGTATAGGTTCTTTGTGTTAAATAATACTCAAAGGTAGGTAACCACACGGGAAACCACTGTATAGGCAGGTAGGGAACATGAACCTGACTCCACTCAGCTTAAGAAGGTGCTCCCTGCAGATCCAAAGAAAGGGGCAACACCCCTCCACCAAGGGTGGACACTATGAAATAGTAGTACAACAGAGGCACCAAGAAGATTAATATACACTAAAAGCAATTCAAAAAGGGAGGTAGTGGTGGACTAAACTCCCCATAGAAAACTGAATTTGGTTGATTTCAACAAAAAATTACTGTATTATATACTTCAATGTGTGATGCGTTTTGCATGTATAACCCGCTTCATCAGGCTAAATCAAGGAGTAACTGAAACAAGCTCTGTAAAAATCCAAGCGCCTCTGTGGAAGAGCTTGTATCAATCTTCTTGCCGCCTCTGTAGTACTACTATTGCATTTAGGTCTAATTTACACTTGGATCACAAAACACAATAGCAATCGATTTTGCGGTGCAAATTTTCAAAAATGTTTGTTCAGCAATTCAGTTTTGCGATTCACAATCAGGAGAACAAGAAGAATCGCATCATGATCCCGACTGAAACGCTACATGCATTTATGCAAATCGCAAACACTGCAGTGAGAATGATCCCGTAGTGATGCATTGATACAGCACTTTGCTGACGGCGGCGATCAGCAAATCGCTGAAAGGCTGCTAAAAATCACTTGTGTGTGAACCAGCCGTTCTGAAATTCAGTGAGTAGCTATGACCAAACGCTATTCAAAAGCAAAATAAATATTATTCTAACACAAATAAAAACTGTTCCAAAACACTCTATTTAAAAAAAAAAAAAAACATTTGCTCTTTGAAGCTCTGTCCCTTGCTTCTGCTGATAACATTAATCTGCACAGCTCCTGCTAATGTGCAACAGTATGCAACTTTTTGCCGGCAATACAATCTCATCATGCACTTAAATAAAGGAGGATATTATTGTACTGCCAGGAGGCTACTGCATTAATAGAGTACTGAGGGATTTAACAAGCTGTAAAAAAAAAAGTTTTACCATTTTACCATTAATTTAGATACATATTATCATAGCTAAGTCTTATACAACACTCTCATTTTCTCAAGATTTTATGCTTCTCCCTAGAAATTGGAAAAAAACACACAAAACAATCAATTTCTTCAGGAACAACAAGGAAAAAAAATGTTGAAGTCCTCCCCCTGCCTGTTATTACCTATCATCGGGTTTTATAGTGACAGGATTGTGCTATAATTTTTGAGAAAACTTCAGCATAAAATGCCATAAAACTCACACATTGGCGCTATACTTTTTATAGAGGGGTAATTTACTCAGGAATGGTAACATATATACATCTGGGAGGTCAAATAGAAATCATCGCCGCTTTTGACCAGAAGGGTAAAATTCGAAGACAGAGTATGATAAAACTGAAGGATGGGAATTCACAAGATTGGGAAACTGACCTAGCCGTGTGAAGCAGCAAATTAAAGTACATCATATTTTATGTATTAATGCAATAGTATGGGTTTACTGGTTGATGCATGCTTGGCTTGTAGCACTCATAAAAGCCATATTACTTTACATATACCATGGAGCTAAACCGGAGGATAACCACATTGAATTCCATCCATAGTAGAGTTCAACTGTTACTGCGAAGATAATTACTTCCACAAAGTGATTTTATCCAACAACTTAGGGGAAACTACACTTCCTGAAACTTAAAGTGCACATTGCGATCTGCATTTTGACTTTATTATCATTATCGTATCAAGACAAATTCTAATACTATCAGTATAATAAGTAAGTACATAACAGTGTACAGACATAACATGGTGAGCACAATGTCTGATTCATGTGCCAAATGTACTTGGAACTGTGTGGTACAACTTGCTTACTCTATTCTCTGTATTCAGCTGCAGGGTGGGGCCAGTCAGGTGTGACCATGTGACACCTAAACCAGGAAGAACAATGGATGGCAGACTATATTGCACAGAATCCCTCTATTACAGTAGAAATCATGTGTGTACATAAGAAGCAATAGTAAGAACTCAACTCCTCTAAAAGGGATTAGCTCACAATAAGTAGATGTTAGCAAATGTAAGACCTCAACTATTCTAACAGGAAATAGTTCACAGGAAGTAGATGTTAGCAATTGTAAGACCTCAACTCTTCTAACATGAAACAGCGCACAAGAAGTAGATGTGAGCAACTGCAAGACCATGTATACCATACCATGTACCTTGTAGACTGACCAAAATGTACTACCCTCCACAGTGTTCCTTAGATTAGATCTGCAAATCATGCTCCCATTGTAGCTATGGTCATAGAGATTTTACAAGTGCCCCAACCACAAAATTAGGAACAAAGAAAAGCTGGCTTAAACTCTTGTTTTCTACACAAACACAGAAAACAGAACAGCTTATAGGGACACAACAGACATACCAGATGAAGATGTAAAATAGAGATTAGACAACCAACCAGATGCTTAGCTTCATTTTCTGACTGGCACTAGAAAAATTACATGTGGAATCTGATGGGTTGCTCTGGGCAACAATGTTGCTTTTCAACGCTGCAGTATTTATAAATGAGCTCATTTGAGAGGTAGTGCTAATGCATGGAAGCAGCTGCAATCCCTAATTTATTAGCTCTTGAAACAAGACTAGGGATAAAACAGATCTAGGCATCCAAATGTTTATTTTGTGAACGTGACATTAGGTATGTATACAGCTGATGACTTTATAATTATAATGTTGTTCTAAGCATCTTGTGTACGGTATATATCAAACTTTCAGATTTTCTTTAGACTGTAAAACATAAAAACCCTATTAATAGTTTCATATCTCCAGCCCTCCAGGTGAGATTTTGCAGCACTCCGTGCGTACGCATTAACCTAAAAATAGGATCTCCAGAAGGAAATAACGTGACCAGTTGTGTACTATGTAATATAACGTACATGAACATGTGATTTATTCTGCCATATGTTATGGGGAGCTGCGCGTTCAGGTTTATAGTTCATTAATGACTCATTTATTAAAGAGGTATTCTTTTTGTTTTCTTGCAAAACAGACTGTGTAGCCATAATTTCGGTTATTAACCTCCTGAGCGTAAGCCGCTCAGGTTTTGTTACTTTTTGTCCGATTTTAAAATAATTGTGCTTAATGGCTGTAAATCCTCTAGCTAGCACTAGGCTAGCTAGAAGAAGTCTCTGGCACCCCTCGATCGCCACTGCTCCCCCGCTTATACATTACCCAGCCTGGATCCAGCCTCCCCGCACAGCTCGTCTTCACTATGGGGAGGATCGCAGGTGACATCATGACGTGGCCGACGTCATGACGTCATGTGCAAACCCGATCCTCCCCATAGAGAGACCGGAGAAGTGCCAGGAGGCTGCGCGATCGCTGGATCAGGGGGGGTAATGTATAAACGGGGGGATTGCGGGGGATCTGGGGATCCAGGGGTGCCGGACACTCTTACTAACTAGCCTAGTGCTAGCTAGAGGATTTACACCCATTAGGCACAATTATTTATTTATGGGGGACTCCTGGGGCCACGGAGCGGTATGCCCAACACAGTGTTGGGCAAACCGCTAAGGAGGTTAAAGTAATTTAGTCATTTTCGTAGAATGGGCCCAAGGGGTACTCATGTGAGTCTTTATTTTCCTGTGTTCACCAGTGACTCATTGCGATTGCAACCTTTTGTATATGCATTTTACTGTGCGCGGCATCATGATTTAAGCAACTGCCGTTATGTCCACCGGGTTGCAATTTCCAGGAGTTGAAGGATGGGGTTTCAACCCACATAGGGAAGTCGCACGAAAATATAGTACTGTGCTTGCTATGCGATTTTCATGTACTCCCATAGACTACTACCTAAGCGCAATCGCAGGGAAACTGCAGCAGGCAGTGCAATTGCGCTTAGGTAGAAATTCCAACGGGGTCACTGCTGTGGAAAAGGGGCTCCACGATTAAAGATTTCAAGGACACCATAAAAACGAGTAGGATCTGATTTTCGAATCGCAACACAGTTAGTGGAAAAGATATATTATTTTGTATGCAGTAAGTTACAGTGATTCCGGTTTTGCTGAGGTACATAAAGAGCAGTATATTCAAGCATAGGTTGACACCAGCTTTTCATTTACAGGCAAGTTCTAACGGGTCTTGTTATTATTTCTGGGCTGGGCAGTATCTGAACATATTGTCAATTAATGGCATGGACTACATGGTAGCTAGAAAACCAGATGGTGAGGCGGTTCTCCTGAGCCTCAAAGTGTCCCCCAGTTGAGCTAGACATCCTGGTATCGAGGATAAACCATTCACCCACCCTGGTTGAGCTGGACATCCTGGTATTGAAGATTAGCCACTCCACCTCCCACCCACCCAGGTTGAGCTGGACATCATGGTATTGAGGATTAGCCGCTCCCCCTCCCAGCAATTAAATCTAATGGCAGAATTTCCTCTACCTTTTCGTATTCAATGGAGCTCAGCACAGCCCTGTTAGTTACCGCCATAAGTAGTGATTGTATATTATTCACAAAGATCCAATACAGGTTCACTTTAAGGCTTTGCTTCCTTTCGTGCCCTTGAATGGATGGTAATATATTTTTGGATAGAGATTCACTAGTGTATTCAAACTAAGTTGATAAGATGATGTATAATGGACGTTTTAAAGAATGATGTTCTTCATGCCCGAATGACTTCGGCCCACTAATATGTGTATATATTTTTAACCATGCACAATATGATGCGTTAAGAACTTGCTGTCACAATAGAAAATGAGGAGCTGAGGGGAAAACAACATTTCTCAGTCTGGCTGACACAATTCCATAATACATAAAGTGGTAATGGACACTTGACACAAATGACATCCTGCCTTCCCTTATATATCTTCATGTAAAACATGGCAAATTTATGGTCGGTTTAACATACACTTCAATCCCAAATGAAGAGTTATCCTCTCCTGATCTGGCAGCTATTCCCCCTTATTTACACTGGTTGGAGAGTTCATTTCATAGGAAAGCAATTACAGGTACTTGTTTGATGTTTAATCTTGTCTGCGCTGTGTTCTACAGAACTGCTTCAAAGTTTTCTTTTGTGCGTTTGAAATTAGAATTTCTTATCAAAAAGTTAAAAGCAATCTTAAATTGGGAAAAAACTCAGACAAAACATTCAATAAAAATGTGTTTTCCTAATTGTTATTACACATACAGTTATCATATATTACCTTTGTGCACAAGTAATATTGTCTGTTTATAAATTACAAGTACCCAAAGTACAGTTTATCTGCTCTGAAAGCTGCCATTGTATTTTACTGCATAGCTGCTATATTTATATAGTATAATGTGTACAGTAATCACTTCTCAGCTCATTCTGGTTCTACAGTTCAGTGTCAGCACACTGCTGGCTGAATACTAATTGTAGCAACAAAGAAATGTAAACAAAATATAACGTTATCGCCTCTTTGAATATGGCCAGAAGCTGTCCAGAAGCTTTCAAATGAAGAACAAAGTGCTGTGTTTAACTGTTTGATTGCTGTTCTGCTACAAATTGTTTTTGTGGTAGTAGATTTTATGCTGTAAATAATCTTTTAGAATAAAGAAGAAATGCTGAGTTTCAAATTACTTTAAATTCTTTTGTTTTGTCAGAATTTAGCTTTACAGTTCCCAAAGTACCATCCACTGCCCCATTTTAAATGGACATTCAACTGTCACATGCACATTTATCAAATGTTACACTGCATATCTTGTATCTGGTAAAATGGAAAAAAATATTTTTCTGCATAATCTTGTATCAAATTAAATTTAAAATGTGTCATATGGTAAAAGCAAACTGACGCCACTGGCTAAAGTTCAGGGTCACATGGCAATAGAAGTCTAACATCACTGTCTGTGTCCAGGGTCACATGGTAAAAGTAGCCTGGCTTACATTCAGGCTCAGAGGATAATAGTAGTTTAACACCACTGCCAATGTTTAGAGTCACAGGATAATAGTAGTCTAACATCACTGCCAATGTTCAGAGTCAGAAGCCAAAATAAACTAACATTATTGCCTACCTATGTTCAGGTGAAGCTGAGTAGCCCTGGTTATACACCACACACCTTCCCGTGTGACTCAGCAGAAGCAAACAATTATGACACCTGACCAAATGCTCCTCCCTCCTTTTCCTCATCCTACAATAACCATTGGTTTATAAACAGAAAGGATTACGCACCTCCTCAGCGCGCCCTGTGCACGGCAGTGTTCTGTGCATGCCTAGTACGCAAAAAATGCTACTGCGCATGTGCAGAACGCTCCAGGCAACGACAGTATGATCAGGATGCGTGGAGTCAGTGGCCGCACATGCGCAGTATCTGGCGACTGGCGCAGGCACAAGATGACTGCAGGAAGCTGCAAGAAGTCCCAGGTAAGTTAAACTGCCTTTTTACTTTTTACTTAAAGAGACTCTGTAACAATTTTTTCAGCCTTAGTTCTTCTATCCTATAAGTTCCTATGCCTGTTCTAATGTGCTGGGGCTTACTGCAGCCTTTCCTAATTACACTGTCTCTGTAATAAATCAATGTATCTTTCCCCTGTCGTGTCTGTCGGGCTAAGGCTTTGAATGTGTGGAATGTGCAGGGCTGCTTGTCATTGGATAGAAGCGATACACACCCTCTGCAGGCCTCCTGCAGGCTCTGAATGACTCACACACTCTGTATATGTGATCCTATTACAAGCTGGTTAGTTTGTTTGTAAACACTGCCTAAAACTGTTAATTACAAGCCAGGATTGCAGCAGAGAGTGGCAGAAACAGCACAGAGGGGCACAGGAGAAAATAAGGAATAGAATGGTATGCTTTTTAGTGTAAGAATATTAGAGTACAGATTCTCTTTAAAGAAAACCTGTACTGAAAATTAAAAGTCAAAATAAGCATACACAAGTCATACTTACCTTCCATGTAGTCTACTCCTCAGTGTCTTTCTCCTGTCCCGCGTCCTATTTGTTCACTGTGATCAAGGGAATTTTCCATCCTCCATTTTGAAAATGGCCATTACCCATAACAGCTTTCTGGTCAGCACACAGTTAAACTGTAACATCGCCCACTTGAGCCATAGGGAAACATAGACATTACCGGGTACATCAGTTTTCCTCTCAGCTATAACTGACAGCAACTGATATTTTATTGACAGCAACTGATATATTTCAGATCTGACAAAATATTGTCAGAACTGGAAGGGATTATTATCAGAAGAAAATGGTGAGCCTCTGAGAGGAACTGATGGCAAGGTAACTATGCAATGTTCATTTGAAGTTACCTCATGTGTTTATTTTAAATATTTTTACTCAGTACAGGTTCTCTTTAAGTGTCCCGTCAAAGCAGAACTGAAATCACATAAGAAAAAAACAAAGTGTTTCACTTACCTGGGGCTTCGACCAGCCCCTAGCAGCCTTCCTGTCTCTCGGCATTCCTCCACAATTCTCCGTTCTCCCACCGCCAGCTGCTTTCAGTTAGGTAGACTCGGCAACTGCGCCATGCGTATCTTTTTCCACAATAGCATCCTGCGCTAATAGTGCAGAACTCTAGACAGATACGCTTGGCTCAGGGCGCACAGGAGCAGCTGCCGTCGACTTGTAAGTCGATGGTACGATAGTACCAAAAGCAGCTGGGGGCGGGAGAACAGAGAATCGTGGAGGACCGGCGCGGGACAGGAAGGCTGCAAGGGGCTGGCAGAATCCACAGGTAATTGAAACACTTTTTTTTATTATTTCAGTTCAGCTTTAAGTGCTGCTTAGGAAAGGCTTTCATCTTAGCAATGACAAAATATCTTCACGAGAACGGCAGCAAGGCTAAACAATTATTTCTTGCTATACTAATCCAGGTTTAGTTATGCATGAAGAAGTAACAGGTTCACTTTTAAGCATGGGCACAGAAAAATAAAAATATTCTAGATGTTTGATGCTTTACATATCACCAGCCCTCTGTGATTTAGCAACAGGCACACATGTTAATGTGTTGGAATTAGAGATTTAAATGTTATTATAATTGAAGAAAAGAGATTTCTTTATATTTTAGCACCTCTTTAATCCCACATTATTCGGGTCATGAGGAGGCTGATCATGCTAGCAGAGTTCAGGCAGAGTTGAGACAACTAAAAGATGCAAACTAAAACACAGATCATTTCAAACGCATCTCTAAGTGATGCAAAGTTCATTCATTAAGCTTGATCTGATGGGTTTCACTTGACTTGTTTTAGTCACAATTTATTGAATCTGTTGGTTCTCATTATAGTGTATCAACATTATCTAATGAGACAGATTGTAATGGAAGATATCTATACAGTGGTATTATTAGTATGGACAGCAGACATGTAGCTAATTCATGAAGACGTATTACCTCCATTGATTACAAATATTAATACTTACCCACTGCCAAGTAAATTTGGCGCCTACTTCAAGCAAACTGTACACAAAGGGTTTAACCTACATGTGGTGTTTAAAGCTATTCACCATAGTGTAGCATCCACTTCAACGGTCCAATGGGAGTCTAGAGGTTGATGTGTTTCCACCATAGGCTTCTAGAAGAAACACATTTGCTTGTATGGAAAAATCATGTAGGTCAGGACTTGTGTTCCTCTAACCACAACAGATCCAATGGATCCATTGAAAAACTGACAAATGTGAACAAATCCTATTAATAACCTGGAATTTATAAGGAGAAACGGACAAAACAAATATCCGTTTTGCATTCCAATGTGAACGAGGCCTTGGGAGGCAATTGGAAATATACCCAGCTCCCTAACTGCATGCTTTACATGACTTTTGAGACTAAATAAACAAAGTTTAATGCAGTACCTACCTGCTTGTGTTAGTAATCTTCTCCCTTCTCAGGCTGTGCTCTCTGTTTGCCCCCGTCAGCCGCCATTCCGCTGCTATGCTCTGTTTTCAGGCCTTGACTAATATTAGTTATGACCTTTGATCCAAAACTAGTTGCCCCCCACACAGTAACATTGTTTCAGAGCCACAGACAACGCTGTGCTCGCATCTGGCATCTCTCCTCCTGCTCGCTCACAGCACTCTGAGCAGTGCATGTGAAGCCACGCCCCCGGACCATAACAGTCGGCTGTGTGAGGAGGAGAGCTGCCGGGAACGAGCACAGCGTGGTCTGTGAATGTGAAAGGAATTAGTTCCAGGTCAAAAGTCATGACTAATGTTAGTCAAGGCCTGAAAATGGAGCACAGCAGCAGAATAATGGCGAAACAGGGCAAACGGAGAGCTCAGCCTGAGAAGGAAGACGTTTACTAACGCAAGGAGGAACTAAATTAAACTTTGTTTTTTCAGTCAGTGGTAAGATCACTTTACCGCCACAGACACCATTTCAAAGTCCATGTCCACTGTAGCTGACTATCAATGTTAGTAATAAATACAGCGAGCAAGGGTTTCCTCTACTCAAGCTTTGTAAGAGTTAATGGAAGCTACACAAGCCAATCACATAGGTCTGCAACAGACTTTCCTTCAGAACCAGGAAGAAGAGGGGAAATAGAAACTTTCTTCAATGGAAACCTATTGGCAATTCTTCAGCAAAAATATCTGCAAAACCGTCAATTTCTAACTTTCCCCTGTAGTTTTATTGTTTTGGAGTTTTGTTATTTCGTTTTTCCAGGTCTAAATTCCTGTCAGAATGGAAGGACTCCAATATGGCTATCCACTGCACTCTTAACTCTCTGGGCTCGATTCACAAAGCGGTGCTAACCCATTTAGAGACTTTAGATAACCATTGCACCACGCTGGTGAAAAGCCAGTTTAGGTGTGATAAGTTTAGGTGTGATAAGTTTAGGTGTGATAAGTTTAGGCATGATAAGTTTAGATAAGTTTAGATCGCGCGCAAAGTCCCGCACGCAAAGCAGCGCCATTAAACTCTATGCGAAGTGCACCAGACTTTGCTAGCGCAAAACTTTTGATCAGCTGTGCACTGCGGTGCTAACCCAGTTGGTGCTTAAACTTATCACGCCTAAACTTATCACACCTAAACTTATCACGCCTAAACTTATCACACCTAAACTTATCATGCCTAAACTGTGTTTAGGCGTGATAAAGGGCTTTTCACCAGCGTGCTAACTGTTAGCACCGATTTGTGAATCAGGCCCTCTGTGTTCACTTAATGGAATCCCCTGCCCTGTTGGTAACTGTCAGTTTAGAAAGACTTTAATTTGTTTACCACCTATAATTGACAGGCACCCCATACAAGTGACATCTTTTATGAATATAACAAGCTTGGTCAGCTAATTAAGATACCTCACGACATTCAGTGCAAAGTGCCATGGCAACCAAAAGCTGAAAGAGGCAAAAATGTAAATAAACAAAGAAACAGCTGTGCCTCACCAATAAAACTTTGATGTTTTCAACTCCAGAGCAAGATTAAAAATTCTTTTAAATGCCCGTAACGTGAGCCTCATTAAAGAAAAAATAAAGTACTTTTATTTCTTTAAGTACATGTTGGCTTCCCTGGGCTCAGATTAGCTTCGCGCGCAGTTCAGCTTTCATTTGAATATTTTTGATAATCCAGAGCTATTACATATTTATGCCTGGAATTCTTCAAAATTCTTTTTCCGCAAGTCAGTTTACGAAAAGGATGTAATTAAGGCACAGTGGCCCTATAATACTGAAAGGACGTGACCATGATGTAGCGATTGTAGGAAGAGTTGCCTGATTTGCATATGCACATGCATAATTATGAGTAGGAGATACACGCCGCTCGTCGGGTGAGGATCTTTCCACGGAGTGCACCTTTAACAAGAAAACAAAATAAGAACCAGACAAAGGAGGGATGGAAAAGATGGAGAGATCCCGCTCGGTTCTGGAAGCTTCTTGAGTGCTTTCAATCAATTTTATTTATATGCAAAATCGGGGGAAACGCGCAGGAAAGAAAAAAAAAAAAACAAAGCTCTTCTTGATGCTAAAACTCTCAATTTACTGACAGGCAAATGGCTTCACGCTGCCACTTAATCTCATTTCTTGCATAATGCCCTCTAATTAGCATTTCAAAGTGAATTAATACTTCTAGGACATTAGCAATGGGAAAATCTGCTTGGGGCTCACAATAGCAGTTTAGAGGAAGCCAAGAAAGGCTCAGAGAAAAAAAAAATACACACATACCACCAACCACTTTGCATTGCAAAACTGTTCAACTTATTTATCTCCCTCTCTAAACACTTTTACCGCACACTGTTTTACTACTGTTCGCCAAGACGCAGGAAGAAAGGAAAATGATAATTGCCAAACTTATCGGCATCTGCTAAGTATTTGAATTTACAAGGTCCCAAAACTATTAGATTTTTGTATTATTTGCAAGGGGTGGAAAGACAAACACACAGTCAGACAAACACACAGACAGGTTGACAAATAGATCTGAGCAGCCTTAACTCATAGACATGTGACAGTCGTTAGGGGCTGGAGTGATGTACAGATATGCTGTTTGGCTATAGCCAAGCAGCAAGTACTGTTCTATGGAGAAAAGAGGGACAATGGTGGCACATAATTAAGAAGGGTGCTGTAGTGTGGAAAACAAAGAAAAACGTGAAAAAACAATGCATTGTACGCCCCTCGTCAGCATGTACCCTGAAGTGAGCATGCGTAGCCACAGTGATGCAAATTCACGCAGAATGCTCACAGGATGATAGGCTATAAGCACAAAGGGGGCAAAGCCAGCATTTTGGGTCACTTGCATACCACCAACACTATAACAAAGCAAATAAATGATTTAATTACCAATAGGTAAGAATGCTGTTTTATGGTTGGGGGAGGTTTGCTAGGTTTTCCGCTTTTTACCTGTAAACATTCTGCTGACTCAAAAAAAGGCAAACAAGCAGCATAAGTACAGGTTCTCTTTAAGCCCTGCTCCTTCTCACTGTAGCCCCACCCCTGCTGTAAGCATGTCGAAGTAACCGATTCGGCTAACACATGGTAGTGACAGTCATGGTAGTGAACTGTTGTTGCTACACAAGTGAGACTAGGAGGAGTCACAATGCATCATCACTCCTACGTCTCCGTGTCGCATATAAGTATAACAAATAGTTGGATTTTAACAACAGGGCTTGTGTATGTGGGCAGTTCAGCAACATCTTAGCTGCAGTTGGGTTGCATTAGAAGTTCTTTGAATAAAGCATAAACTTTTTTTCTGCATTAGGGCATGTGAGAGAACGCGGAAAAGCCGCCGCGTGTACTAGGTCAGGCGGCTGATTCCGCGTCCAGCGCGGCGGTTTGTACTTCCTACCTCACTCACTGGTCCTTCCTACCTTCAGCCTGAGACTCCACCCCTTGGAAGATCTCAGGCTGCTGGAAGGTTCTCGTGCTTCTCAAAAGAGCAGTGTTGCCCACACTGCCAAGGACCACCTGCTCATCAGGTGGATTACTCAAAGTAAATACTGTTGCACCAAACACTCACGATATATACAGGTGTCCAGAGGTTAGTACTATATCTGTATTATTAGTGATTCTGCAGATCATCAATAATCAGGTATATATCTGTATTCTTGGTGATACTGCAGATCACCAATAATCAGATTCTCTCTGTGTGCTGACACCGATCGTTACAGGGCAACTGTGACTCTTGTTTTGTGTACATAGCCCCTAATGGTAAGTTTTTAAATTTATAAATGTTGAGAATTTTCAATGTTATCATTTTCCACTGTGCAGATGCTTAAAAACATTTGCATATCCGAAAAATGATATGCGTCTCACGTTCTAAGCTTTACACGAGTAAGCATGTGTGGATGTAACTATGCACAAGGCAAACACTCATAATTTGGGAGCATTCTTTATGTATAAGGAATTTATGGTTGCTGAGATATGAATACATGCTGACATCTCCACACGTACCTTCAGCTGGTGTAACTAACATTACATGCTGTACCCTATCAGACTTGATATACTAAGGCAATTAAAAATGTTTATCTTACTTAAAGATAAATGTAGAATGTTTCATGAAATAGGCACTCTTCCTACCTAAAAGATAAGTGAACTCAAAAATGCCACAAATTAATAAACAAAAAATAAAATGAAGGTTTTAAGGCCCGTAATTCATGATAAAAAAAACATAACTTTTAATTACAAACTTTGTGAACACAAAGATGTGACAATGTGTAATAAAAACAGTCCTTATGCCATGTAACAATATCATCAATGGCCTAACGCACGTTTTGTGGCTATAACGGTAGCCACTTCATCAGAGGCAAAGCCACGTACCAACAAAGACCATGGGCAGTAGGCAATAAAAACATAGTGTGTATAACTCCATATGTCAAATGCCCCAGTTGTCATTTCCATCTGGTCAGCCAGGTGCCAGCAATCAGATTGTATCGATAAAGATTACTTGTCAATGGTGATCACTGGAGAACTGATAATGAAATCCTAGTGGTCCACTCAAAATAAGGACCAGCTATAGTGTGGCCATTATCATATGGTGTTCAGCTCAGGAAGTCCTGCAGTAGGTCATGGCGTGGCCAGGTGGACTGGAGGCACACTGCTTCAATTCAAGATACAAGAAGACCACTGAACACTTATCCAATTCATAACCGGAACACAACTGCCCAAACATGGAAAAAAGTCACTGGGCATTCAGTTATTCCATAAATAAAATCGAGGTCTTTATATGTGTCAATAGAATCCATGCAAACACATACGATTCATTAGACTTCAACAGTTCCTAGTTCCACAGACTTACAGTATGGACATTCAGCAATGTGGGGGGTTTTGACTCTGTCCACCACTAAAGACTGCAAGTTAGCCCGTTGGGTCATGCCAGTGATGCAGACTTAGCAAAACTGGGGTTAATGTAAAAAGATTAAATTATTTATACAGCACGATTAAAAGGACAACGCGTTTCATGGGTCTCAGCCCGCTTCTGCAGGTCAATACAAGTGCCTTTAAAATATGGTCACAAGCATGGACGCCAGACTTCTGGCGCCTCTACCCCCCAGTACTATGCATTACATCTCCTTTGGAGGTGTTCACCTTCCGGGTGTGCTGTTATCTACAACCAAGAAGGACCAACCAGAAGTGTGACCGTCCAGTTACAGTAGGACCTGGAATACCGAGTGGGGACAGTTATTTCCCTTTTGGCGATATATGGTGGTTGCAGGGACTGTAACCCACCTTTGTGAGTATAAATACTCCTTTACTACAATCTAACATCTAATACCCCACATTACTGCACCATTTGGCTCCTGGTCTCTCCTTGTCATACAGGTGACTGTGTATCCCCACAGTTACCACATTTTCTACTGAAAGTAAAGGAAGCTGAGATACTGTTTTCTCAATGGAAAATAAAGCATCCCATCATCTTAAGGACCAACCTGGAGGCTTTGTGGAGGGTGAAAGGCTCCTGACACCAGTAATTACCATAACAGCTGCTGAATTTACTACAGCAGTGTCCGATTTACTATTGTTACACTGCAAAGCATGATGGGAGCTAAGTATTTAAAGAGTAGTGGATGGGTCCTTTTGAGCCAGAGCCCAGCAACTCCAATCCGAGACAAATGTGATGGACAGTATATAGTTGCCTGAAAACCCTGCCTTATACCCAGCCTCAAACAAATGCAGGGCTGCCTGATGGCTGCATGCACAGCGCCTCTTCCTAGATGGCAACACCCGAATTAACCTTTTGCCGACCGCGTCACGCCGGTGGGCGTGGCCGCGGCGGCAGCCCCAGGACCGCCTAACGCCAATTGTCGTAAAGTCCTGGGGCTCTGTTTTGAATGAGATCGCGCGCACGCTGCGCGCGCATCTCATTCTCGGAGGGCGGAGCTCCGCCCCCTCTTCAGTCTCCGAGCGGCTATTGCCGCTCGGGAGACTGTTAGACGCGTCTAATTACCCGTACAGCGCTGCGATCAGCAGCAGCGCTGTACTGGGGACAGCCGTGTGACACGGCTGTCCCCTCCTGAGCCACGAAGGTGATCGGCTGTCATAGGCTGAAGCCTATGACAGCTAATCACAGGGATTGGCCGGCGGGGGGAGGGAGGGAGGGGGCTATACAAGAGAGGGGAAAAAAAACTGTTTTTGTTTAAAAAAACAAATAAAAACCAAGCACAAATAAACAAACAAACACTGGGGTGGGCGATCAGACCCCACCAACAGAGAGCTCTGTTGGTGGGGAGAAAAGGGGGGAGGAATCACTTGTGTGCTGTGTTTTGCGGTCCTGCAGCTTGGCCTTAAAGCTGCAGTGGCCAATTTGATGAAAATGTGCCTGGTCTTTAGGGGGGTTTAACACAGCAGTCCTCAAGAGGTTAAGAACAGGAAAACCTAGATCATGTGACCAGATCAATAGTCATTAAACATAGGTATGCAGCTGCTTTATTTAAACTTACTTGTGCTGCAACAGATTAGGGGATCCGCAAAGGTACATAAAGCACTCTTACTTTACTTGTATAGTAGAGAAATATCTGTGGCTGAGCACAATTCAAGTCTCAAAACATCATCGTCGGGCGGGGGGGATGGGGGGGTGAGGGGGAATGAAAAGAAGGTGCACCCTATGTAAATCAGCAAGTTCAGTAGAGATACCAGCAAGATTTTGGTTTTGCGTGTATCTCTTACTTTACTTGCTGATATACATGGGAATCACCCTCTTGTCTCTTACTTTAGGTAGAAATAACCAATCAAATCAGCAGGAAATATGACCAACAATGCCAAAGTGATGTCATATTTACAGCAACAGTGTTAAGTGTTTAATAATATTGATAAATAGGCCACAATTTAATCCAGAGGCGTCCCCCATTCCCTCTACCTCACCGTTCCAGCGCTAGGACCCCCCAAGCTTTGTTGACAAGTACTTGTCCACAGAGCATGGCCGCACTGTACAGGCGCGGATTGCTTGTGCCTGCATAGCAGCACGGAGCAGATCAGACTCGGCATTTTCTGTCAAGCTACTGCACTACCGCATGCCGTTCTGCACCTGTGCAGTGCACATACAGGAGCAGGGCCACAAGATTTCAGAGGGTCCCAGCGAGTGGCGGTGGTCTGCAGGAGGACTTGGGAAGCCTCTGGAGGATCCTCCTATTCTAGTCTTTCCTTTTTATTTTCTGCCTGTTCTCCCTCATCCCCTAAAAGTTAATAAGGAAGAGTGGTTCAGATCAATATCTCAAATACCTTGGATTCTAAAAAGAAAAAAAAAAGGAGTTGAAGCCTTCATAACAGGGTAATGCCTCCTTAATCTCTGTCAAGAGGTTACTGGGTCTATAGCTCATATCCTGATATATGGTCATATAGTTGCCAACTGACTTAACTGGACTTGGTTTACAGTAAATATCATGATGTGTCATAGCAATTTCCAAGCTTGTACTAAATAAGCAAGGAGGATTAAAACAAAAAAGTGTACATAAGCCTTATAAGGACTAAACGTGCTGCCTGATGAATATAACAGAACAAGAACAACTCAACTTTATGGCTGTCCATACAAATGACATAAGATTGGCTTGATATAGCCTCTTCTGGCTGGGACAGGTGAAAAGCTTACACTGTATTTATGAGTGCTCAGGGAAATTGATCAGGCGGAAAACCATACCTTCATGCTAGCTAGCAAGATCCAGCATTGGGGTACAGCCAAGTCAAGCATTTACACAGAGCTTTGTGTGCTTATTCCTGGCTTGTAGTGGCTGAGAGAAGACACCACAAGGGCATATAAGTATAGGTCCTCCTGTTTGCTGGGCTCAGCCAAGCCCCAACACAAAGGATTCGACAAATTATTGACTCAGCGCATGGCATTAATTCACAGTCAGGAAAAATCCAGATCATGAATTTAATAAGTCAGGCCACACATGAACCCTCTTCAACATTGGTGTAGCTGAGGAGCTTGGGGGCCCAGTGCAAGTTTTACATGGGGCCCCAAGCACACTATGGATATGCGGTCCCAAACCTGCCAGTGTCAGAGAGGTGTAATCAGAGTAAGGAAACAGTTTGTTAAAGTGTACCCGAGGCAATATCTGACATGATGAGATAAAGATGTGTAGGTACAGTACAAAATATATTAATAACCAGGCTGTTTTACCTGTTTTATTTTGCTGCCTAAAAGAGTTAATTTAAAGGCATGGAAGTGACAGCTTCTGCCTTGTCGGTACCTTGTCAGGAATATTGTAAATATCACTGATAAGTTACAGCCATAAACGTTTTCCTGGCAGAATACAACTTCCGAGAGCAGGGAGAGGTAAAATACATGAACTATTGACCTTTTTCGAAATCTGAGACACTTGATAGGCTGCCACTGATTAGAGACAATAAGATATTCAACCCACTTTATAAATGTTTAAATATAAAATAAAACAATGGGATATCTAAAAAAGTAATTTTTAGGAGTAGGAGGATAAATATAATTATTTTATCAGTTTCTTTTCACCTCGGGTTCACTTTAAGAATTACCACTATTCAATGCACATACAGAGGTGTTCATTACCAGCATAGCACCAATGAAAAACTAATAATGGATGGATTAAGGAGAGTCCCTCCCTAATTGGCCCTTTGGTCTAGGGGCCCGTTGTGGTCACAGCCTCTGAATCCCGTATTGCTACGCCACTGCTCTTCAAGACACAAACCACTCACAATGCAAAAACTGGGAATTCGCTCTGTAGTCCCAGCCCATTACTATGCGTCTGGTGATGGCTGCAGTCATTGAAAGATAATAGCTGTCAATTGTGCTTTCCAAACATGTAAACACACATAGCAATATTTGTAAGCTTTTTTCCTAGCAAAAATGTCATGAAAAATGTTTATAAAGCATCCCTGGAAATTTAAAGGAATATTATGTTCATATTTTTACTACTTACTATACCCCCCCCCCCCCCCCCCACACACACACACACACACAAATTTATTAATTCCCTATTTCATTACGAAGATCAGGGCTGCCAAGAAGGCATACAGCGTGAGGGTTAGTATCAACAACTCACGTGACTTCTAACAATGGGGGAGTACCTTACAATGGGCAATCGGGTCTTTCTCATCTTCAGAACCCCCAAAAAACTGGCTGAAGTAAAAGAAAGAAAAGGACTATGGTACTATCTAGCTATTCCCGTAGTAAGGGGACATCCTCCCTCACTCAAGTAAATATGTTTCAGAAGACCCCTTACTTATTTGCGGACTATGGAAATAGGTTTAGCTGACAAGATTACGCCACTTGACTGCACAATGTTGGAGTATCTCATCAATCAACAGAGAAGATTTCAAGAAAGCTGACAAGACCTCGAAGTAGCCAGAGCTCCAAACAAGCTGACAAGATTCTTCAAGTGACACAGATAAAGACTTCTAGCAACATACAGGCATTGGATCAAGATGGGGATCCCGGAGAAGAACCCTGAAGAAGTCTTCCAACATTAGGGTGCCCTTACCTGATTCAACCAGATTGATCAATTTTCCTGATATTAACAGATCAACTGTATAGAAAAATCAAATGTATTTTTTTTTCGGTCAGAAAGATTGATTGAACTTTCTGAATTTTGTCGCCAGCTGGCCATGTTGGATTTTTTTTTTAAGTGAATAGTGAATGGTGGAAAAATAGATTAGTATGATGTATTAAGTTTGATTTCTTAATATAATGGAATCAACCAAAAAACTGATTGAATGTAAAAGATCTAAAGAAAAAAAATGTATGTTGTATGGAATCCTTTACGAAGAGCATAAAATATTAAAATCTCTGTGTGGTTTGCACAGCATTTTTTTTTTACATGTAAAGTAAATAGGCAAGGCGTCTGAGCAGGAAGGCTATCTATCATCCCCGTATAAAGGAGGTAACTGAAAGTATTGTAAGCTTGTAAGCTCCCCTCACTGAACCACCCCAAGCTCCTTTTCGGGATACCAAGGTGGAGACAATGATTTGGTAGCAAAAACAGAGACATTTTTCCAAAACTATTTCTAATATAAAGCTTTTAAAGAGTATCCTAAGTGGTTTAAAAAATATACTACCGTATTTTTGTTCCATAAGACACAGCCCTATCTCCCGTGGGATGGGAAAGTCTGTTTGTCTTATGGACCAAATAATACATCACAGTAGGGCTGGTGCCAGGTCTCCACCCCAGCTGTCCCTCCCCCTCGGCTAATTGTGATTCCAGCAGACCCAGAAGATTATAGCAAAAGCGGAGATCACACAAATATCTTCATCGCTGTTGGGTCACAGAGAGGGGCGTTAGTGACAATGAAGTTAGAAGGACACAGAGAGGAAGGAGCACACTGGCCAGATAGGCAAGTCCACTCTGCTACTCTGTTGGGACCCCCAGGGGAGTATTCTTAGCTGAGGAGGGGGGGACACAGTTTAGGAGAGATGCTCCTGGGTCACAGAGAGGGGCATCAGTTATGATGAAGATAGAAGGACACAGAGAGGAAGGAGCACACTGGTCAGATAGGTAAGTGCACTCTGCTACTCTGTCGGGGCCTCCGGGGGAGTACTGTTAGCGTAAGAGAGGGGAGACAGTTTGAGAGAGATGCTCCAGAAGACTCCCCTGCACCCTGAGGATGCATCAGGTTTAGAATATTTTATTCCTGTAAATCTAGTTGCATCTTATGATCAGGTGAATCTTATAGACCAAAACATACGGTAAACTGAAAATATACCCATGTACCGGAAAGGCGGCACTTACAATCTACATTTCCTGTTTTTCTCCTCCTCAGGAAGAATCAGGTATTGCAGATTATAAATCATGTACAGATAGTCATTGAAGGTATCAACGGAATCAACCTTTGTTGGTTTGATGTCTACATTTCTGCTCCTCGGCTAACACCGATCCATACTTCACTTGTATTGCAGATTGTCAGTATTGGCACCACGGTTTATGGAGATGTCATTTTATGTACAATTTAAATGAGATATTATTTAAAATCCCTTTCTTTCTTGACTAAGGAACCCCTATGATTTGGAAGCAATGGGTAGCTTATGGCCAATTTTTGTTGGTAGTACTTCTTTAGAAATCGTGGAGGACTGCACTAAGAAATGCACCAACTAAGAAAGCAATTCTAATCAGGGCAGTAGAGTAGGAGTTGAGGGGTCGGAGCAATTTTGGGTACCTGGAGTAGGAAGTTGGTGGTTTTAATAAAGTGAGATGTCGTAGTTGGATGATTTTTGTACCAACTCCACGGCCCTGATTCTAATGGCTGGCGGGTTCCTAAGGTCTTCATGCCACATATTATGAAAGCATACTGCAGCTCCTCCTACCCACAATTTCAACATACAAGAAGCTAGTTCAAAGTTCTGTGCAAAGCTTAGAGCTTTTACATGTACAAAGAACTCCTCAGCGGCTGTTAATATCCTTTCAATTCACAGTAGGAAGTACATTATACTATGTATAAGGATGAGACATAATCACTCAAAACATGGATATTAATTTGCCCTACTGAAATGTTTCAATAATACGTTTAATCTTTCAGAGAGCCTTAGGGGTCCCAATTAGCTCAATAATTGGAGAATATTTGCTCAAATAAGTTGAAATATATAGGCATTAGGGACATTTCGTTTCCTCAAATACAGAAAAAGTAACACTTGAAAGAACTTCAAAGAAATCAGAACATTTCTTTGCAAATCCTATAGATGTATAACTATGTATGGCCTTTTAATTTTTATTGTGGAGGGGGGTCTTAATTTCAAAACTGAAAAACGCCTACAACAGAAACTAAAGTCTGCATGTAGAACCCTCTTAAAGGGAACCTTAACTGGCGGGGGGGAAAAAAATTCACTTACCTGGGGGCTTTCCCAAGCCTCCTGCAGCCGTCCTGTGCCCGCGCCGGTCCTTCGGCGCGGAGGGAGACCGGAGGGCACCGAAGGACCGGCGCGGGCACAGGACGGCTGCAGGAGGCTTGGGAAAGCCCCCAGGTAAGTGATTTTTTTCCCCCTGCCAGTTAAGGTTCCCTTTAAAGAGGAACTGCAGTGAAAATAACGCAATTAATAAAATTGCTTATTTTTTTCACAATATTTATTTGTGAATTCTTTAGTCAGTTTTCGCCCATTGTAAAATGTTTTTTTTCTCCCTCATTTTTTACATTCTGAAATGTATCACAGGTGACCACTCTCTGCGGAATGTTTAATGAGCCAGTACAAAATATACCTGGTCTCTCAGAATGCTCTGGGGGAGAGAACTGTGCAATCTAAAGAGCCTAGTCCAGTAATGGCTAACCTTGGCACTCCAGCTGTGACAAGACTACAAATCCCATCATGCCTCTGACTCCCCGAGTTATGCTTAGAGCTGTCAGAGTATTGCAATGTCTCATGGGACTTGCAGTTCCACCACAGCTGGCGTGCCAAGGTTAGCCATCACTGGCCTAGTCTAAACATCACTGGAAGGGCAGTGCTACATTCAATATACAGCAATTTATAGATATAGGACAGTGTTCTCCCTAGAAATTTTTCCCAGCTGGGTGGCATGAAAAAGTAGCCGGTGGGGCGAGATAAGAGAATGCAGGACCGGTGCTTCTGTGAGCAACTGTGCTTATAGCATAGCAAGAGGTGAGCCGATGACAGCCGGGTGCGCACCAAAACTACCCGGGTGGAGCACCCGGCTAAAAGAACCTGGGGAGAACACTGTAGGAAGTGTTTCTGAGAGATTATATTGAAAGTGGGATTCACTAAATAATTTACTGCAGTGTCACTACAGGGCCTCTTTAATGCTAGGTCTTGTGATTACAACTGATGCACAAAGCAACATTTGACCCAGTAGTAATACTATCTATCTATCTATCTAGCTATCTACTGTATTCAAATACACACACTTGATTCAATACCGAAAAAAATTTCTACTGCTACCCTGTCCAGACTATGGTCTGCCTTTAACAGCATGTACAGAATTTATGATACGCAGGAGATTATACTGCACGTTGCCCAAAATAATTAACTGCTGGTTTTAGACCATACGAGTGCTGGCCAGCCTTTGGTTGTGGAGCCTGGAAAAATGACATCACAGTAATATTTCTGCAGGCTTACAGCTGTCATAGTTTCTGGCGGTGAAGTTTGTCATTGGCTGGAACATCTATGACAGTTTGAACACTAGGTGCTAAACAGGTCCACTGTGTTTCAGTCTTCTCACAGATAATGAACACTTCTAAGTAATCTCACCTATAGCCTCGAAAACACTATTACTATGGCTCACAAAATCTCACGAGGCAGGTCATTTCAGTGTGCGATCTTCTCCGCGCTGCGCCTGACTTGAGCACTGCGGTGTAATTCGGGTGCTTTCCTAATTCGGGTGCCTTCCATTGCCGGACCCCGAATTACTTCTCCCTCTGTTACAACTCGGAGGGGGAACAGTAATTAACGCCACCTGGTATTTCAGTGGCAGCATGGTAAGCTGTCATGCGTCAAAGTGACCAGGCAGCAAAATGCCATACACGCAAATCTCAGGAACGCAGCTTTAGATCACTCCTGAAGTCATAAATAACTACCGACTTTGTGAACATTTGAGAAGGTATAAAATAAGTAGGTAAAAATACCCAGGACATTCCATAAAGTACTGAACCCCCTCAATAAAGTCTTTGGGTTGCAATATGCCCATGTTCTAACTCGCAAATCAGCACAGACAGTTTGCAGGGTTCCTGGAACATGATGGAGTATTTGAGTAGAAAAGTGGCCATTTATAATAATTATTGTTATTGACGATTGCCATATTTATAAGCGTCATTGCAAGTTTATACATCATCAGACAGAGCTTGCCACCTTGAAAGTGGAGAATGGCTTTGATAGTAGGGAGTGAGGAGTTTTGTCATATAACCACACTAGAGTGAAAACATTAGGCAAACAAAGCAATGATCACCACCGTCAGAAAGCCAACTGCTTCTTTATAAATATTGTGATCCTAACATGTAGCTATACTCATCCTGCATATTGTCTATTTTTGGTGAGTAATCTGGAAGCCTATGGACCAGATAGACTGTGGGGGGCTGGAAGAGGTACGTAAAAATCAACTTTTTCTTTTAATTAAGGTTCCCTTTAAACAATCGTTTAAAGTAGATTCTAAACAAAACATGATAGCTATTAAAATTTTGTGGCAAAAGTACGGTAACTGATAAACTGTAACTATACCTAGGGATGCTTTTATTAATTAAACCTTGAACATTTCCTTTCACTCTGATAATCATTCCAGGACTCAGAAGGAAGAAACGTACTAATGCATGCAATAAGGGGATTCCATGAAGAGAGCAAAGGATTGCTTCACCATTCTCTCCTGCACCCCTCTTGTGGTAGATGCCCCCACAGAATTGGGATTTACACAAGTAGACGGGAATAAGAGACGGATCTCATGAAACAAGTGTCAGACCACATCAGCAACACTGATCGCTGATTATGACTGAATCTAACTATTACAAGCAACATCTAAACCCCGGCCTACCAAATTTGATTCTATCATTACTTGACAAGTAAAGCAATACAAGCTTCATGGCTAATCAGAATCAACCACATTTATCAGCCAAATTTCTTTATATTATTAGGCAACTGAAGTCAGGAATGAAAAATACAAAGGACGTGGAAATACGTGCAACATCAAACGACGATGCAATAACTGGAGGGCTGTGATTTGTGGATGAACGTGGGAATAAAAGTGGACCTAAACCAGGAATTTAATTTTCCATATATCATTAGCGGAAACCACCATTTTCCATATTGTCAGGAAACATTTTATATTATTAACAATAAAATCAGTTCTATTTCTTTCATGCTTTACTAGCTATACAGCATCTATTTCCCACAATTATCTTTCTCTTGTGAAAATATGGCAGCCTTAATGAATTCCACACATTTACTGAATACTTCCTGACCATGATAACCAAGCACATGTTGCACAAAAAGCTGTGTCCCCAGGCTCTATCCTTACATGCTTTTTCCCTTTTTTGCACCAAACTACATATTTATAATGCAGAATAAATAAGGATATATAATTTATGTTAAAAAATAACATAAAAAAGAGCCAGCTTCTTCAGTATCAGCGCTATAGAGGAGCAGAAACTGGGTGGAGTTGATGATGTAAATTTTTCAGCACACATTTTGACTGGCAGACTCACAGAAAGGGTTAGCTTCCTGTGTTTCCATATTAACTCAGAATTTGGGAGACAGCTCAAATTACACTAGCTCATTACTTGCTGAGAAGGGAGAATTAAACAGGTTGTTCTCTATAAACACACCCAGGGTGGATTTCTCTGTGTTCCTCCTCCTGTGCAAGAGTTCAGGTCCACTTTAAGGAAAATGACTGGATTAAAAAAAGATGTAAAATGTACAGTTGCTTCCTGCTAATAAGTGCAAAGTTGCATTCTTGGGTTTAGAATAATGGGCACTATCACGACGGCCGCTGGCCTCCTGGGAGGCCTGGCCGCATCCACTACCCAGTAAACTCCCCCTGCTTTACTGTTGCTTGCTGGCGTCTTGGTTTGTAGACACCGCAGCAGTTATATTACCTGGCGCTGCCAGTCCCGTGACAGTCCCACTGGCTGGGCATGCACTCCAGCCAGACACAGACAAAGGGCGCAGCTACCCTACCACTTTATTATGGGGGATCAGAATTTACACACACACACACACACACACACACACATATATATATATATATATATATATATATATATATATATATATATCTTTTTCTCTTTTTATTGCACTTTTTTTTAAATCAAGCAGTGAAACAAATATGCAATCAATGATGTCCTATTTTTAATTCATGTCCATTTTAATAACGCCATATAAGGAATGATACAGCGCACAACAAAAGGGAAAAAAATCTGGCTTTAGCTTGCTAAGCTATGTTAGCAGGAAAGTATTCAAACTAAACTGGCTGCTATAAGCTATAAGTTTTATTTCACATACCAAGACTTAATATAACACTGATGACACGCATAAGTAACACAGTCCTTTTCATCTGCTGAAAGCTAGTACTATATTATAAAAAACAGGAATGTGCGCAAGCGACATAATTTGCTCCTATATGAACAAACCCTTACAGATATCCATAAATTACAATGACTTGTATAGGTCCAAAGTTCACTAGCTGTGAGACTCAACTATATATACTTAAGCATTACTGACATAATAGAGTGTGTGCATTGCTGCCAGTGCTATACTGCAAGGCGGGCTGGACTAGTGACTGAGCTGTATATCTCGCTCGCTCTGCTAGCAGATTCATGAAGGGCGTGAAGAGAACAACAGCCCAACACATCTCTTTTTGAAAATCTTTCAGAGACGCAACCCAAATTTGTGTGGGACTGTAAAAGCCACCAGACAGAATCATGTGAACATAACTAACTGGCTGGATTTGTAGGTGTGATCTTAAAACAATGCATGACAGTTCCCACTGCATGAATTAGTGGCATATTTAATTAGACAAACTCAAAAGCTAAGTAGACTACAGCAACCAGTCAATAATCACCTTTCACAGAGTTGGCTGTGGCTCAAAGATGAGTTCTGATTGGATGATCTGGCTAACAACGTGTCATCAACACAGTGGCTTGCCTAATTAATTAAGCGCATTCATTTAACGGGCTGAAATGCTTTGTGTATTAAAATGTACCATAAGACGCCTGCATGGTTTTCCTTCAGGTACTCCGGTTTCCTCCCAAATTCCAAAAACATACAGAAAAGTTAATTGGCTCCCCTCTAATATTGGCCCTAGATGACAGCGGACATACACTACACAATACATACATAAACATAGGACTGTGGTAGGGATTAGATGGTGAGCCTCACTGAGGGTCGGTTAAGTGACAATATAGTCTATACATCGCTACGTAATATGTCTTAATACTTAATATTAATAAATATAAATAATAATTAAAAGGTAATACAAAATAGCCTCAGAAAGTGTTAATTCAATCTTAAGCAGTTACGAACACATAGCTGATGACATTTTTCTCTTGCACAAAATTTTTACAAAAAAACGGCAAGTTCAACAATGTTTCTAAATAGCAGATTTCTCAAAATAACAAATTGACAACTTTTAATGATTTACAAGTTTAATATTGGTGCCTCATCAATCGATATTCACTGTTCATCATTCAATGTGATTCCCTATAAATTGAACTTTTGCTAGCTGTTATACAACATTCTGATTAACGCGTTTCACCAGTTCCAGCTCCCAAAGTGTTAAATACAACATTCATTAGATGGAGAACAATTACAAACGGTTCCATTTCCTCCTGTTTTCACGGTTTAAAAAAAAAAAAAAGTCACTCTCAGGAGTGCCAAAGACACAACACAGATATAAACACTGTATGTGTAACAGGATTATTTATAATCTCCAGCTCTAAAACACTTTGCTTGTGGTTCCCTGTGTCAGAGATCCAGCGTTCCAGCTGTAACCATAGCACATCAGAGCGTGCTCTGTCACTTCGCCCTGCTGGCCCGCGTCCCTGTCTCAGAAAATGCCAGACAATGAGCTGGAGCAGAAGCTGTGACGTGGGCCTTAGGAGGGAAGCCTTGCATAGGACAGATGACCCTCTGGCAGCTAATTCCGTGCGTATTGCAATTTTATGCGACAAAATGGGAATTCTTGCGCTCTAGCGTCTCCGTAGCTTTGCTAAATTTATTAGCAATTTCTGTAAGCTCCCTGCGGCTGTAAGGAGAACACACACACCAGGGAGATCGTACACAGTGTGTAAAAATCCCGGCGTTCTAATTTGTCTTTTTATGCGCGTTTGCTGATGTAAGGACAGATCTGGTTTCAACAGTCGGTAAAAAAAAAAAAAAATGAAAGAAAACAATTACTTTGAGATTTGTGCACTGAGCTAAGCATATCCAACACATAATCAAAGACTTTAAAAAAAAATCTGGAGAAGCCCTTGGCATATTGAAAGAGGGAGGAAGGGCAAACATCTCATTGCTCGGGTTTGCTAAATGTTTCACTAAATAGCACTATCCAGCAAGAGATATGGCGGTATGCTTACTTCTCATCATCACTGAAGTATAACTGAATCACTGTCTGTTTAGATTTTGACTACATATGTAGCAATGGTGCGACTTAGCAACATCTGTAGTTCAAATATTATTTTACGACTAACTTCACAAAGATTGGCTGTCTTACAATGTATTAACATTGTACTATGTACTAACTAACCTACTAACAATGTACTAGCACTGGTACTTAAAGGGAAACTTAAGTCAGACTAAAAAATGCAGTTTTACTTACGTGGAGCTTCTACCGGCCCCAAGCATTCGGCCTGTGCCCGTGCCAGCGCTCTAGGATGCTCAGGTCCCCCGCCGCAGATCAGTTTAGCTTTCAGTGGCAACAGGCCACTGCGCCTGCACGACCAGCGTGTGCCCTCGCTTGCGCTCCCGAGCTTTTCAAGTACTGGAAGCTCCCGGCGACGGGAGCGCGAACAATGAGGCGCAGTGGCTGGCGACAGGCTCAGCTGCCGAAACTGAGCAGCGTTGGGGGACTGGAGCATCCTAAAGTACCAGCGCGGGCACAGGCCGACTGCTGGGGGCCAGTTGAAGTCCCAGGTAAGTAAACCTGCATTTGTTAGAGTGACTTAACCATTCCTTTAATGCCCAAATCCAACAAAATGTGGTATTGTAATCTTGTGTTTTATTGCTTGTTTGTAAGAGTGTGCATCACTTCCTGTCTAGACTGGAAGTGGGAATCTTTTCACGTTAAATATCTGACATGTAAGAGATAATAAACATATAAAACGATTATTTTAAAAGGAGGATATGTGGTGCACTTACCACAGAAAAGAAAAACATAGAACACAAGGACTACAAGACCTATAAGATGAAAAAGTGAAAAAAGAGCCATATTCAGGCCTCTCTGCAACTGGTGACATTAGACTGCTGCTCAATTATCCCTGATAACTAATTATAAGTCATAAAACTTTTATGTGGCTGTGACATAAACATCCCTGGTAGCAAGTATGTTTGTTACAGAGATGTTGCTCTGACCTTACACCCAGAGATCCCTAACAACTTCAGGTAACATTATGATAACAATAACATTTCTATAGCGATTTTCTCCCATAGGACTCAAAGTCCTCATTACTCTATATGGGAACTGAATAAGCATTGAGAGCAGAAAAAATAGCCAGTGAGATAGCTCCTAATCTACGATTTTAACCCTTACACCCAAAATAAGAAAAAGGGATTCTAGGAACGTCCTAGTAAGGATAATTTTAATGCAAACGTAACACTTTAAAAAAAAATATTTTAAGGTATTGGAGGGGGAGGGGGGGTGTCTAAGTGATCTACAGTCATAAAAAACAATAATGCTAGAAGCTATAAATGTTTTTCCGTAACGAGGAGTTTAAATTACATGCAAGACATTCCAAAAGTGTTCTTGCATCTAATTATTCCAGGTATCAGGCGGAGATGTGGAGATGAAGAGCCAATAGGGTGGAGAGGTTGGAGAGCAGTGAAAAATGCTGCTGTGGTTGAATGTCTTTATCTACAATACGTAAACCCTAAAACAACACACACAGTTGTGTGTCGGCCAAAACGATCTGTGAATATTTCAGCAGCCAGTGACAGATCATGCCTGTTCGGCCTGGTGAAGTAGCAGTTAGCCAGAAAGCACCAGCTTCACTGAATAGGAGTTACACAAATAACATCAGGTGCAGGAGACAGGGTAGACCTGTAGAGACATTAGAATATCAGCTAAAATAATCACAAACATTCCTTTCCACAGCCAAAAGTCAAATGTCTGCAGGTACCTCAATTAACTTATCACTCAGCAGCCGTCAACACACTCTGGTGTCACTTTAATGAGGCATACCGACTATTCCCACCTACAGCAGATATCTTTAAAGAGAACCTGTACTGAGTAAAAATATTTAAAATAAACACATGAGGTAACTTCAAATGAACATTGCATACTTACCTCGCCATCAGTTCCTCTCAGAAGCTCATCATTTTCATCTGACAATAATCCCTTCCAGTTCTGACAATATTTTGTCAGATCTGAAATATATCAGTTGCTGTCAGTAAAATATCAGTTGCTGTCAGTTATAGCTGAGAGGAAAACTGATGTACCAGGTAATGTTCATGTTTCCCTATGGCTCAAGTGGGCAATGTTACAGTTTAACTGTGTGCTGACCAGAAAGCTGTTATGGGTAATGGCCATTTTCAAAATGGAGGACGGAAAATTCCCTTGATCACAGTGAACAAACAGGATGCAGGACAGAAGAAAGACACTGAGGAGTAGACTACATGGAAGGTAAGTATGACTTGCGTATGCTTATTTTGACTTTTAATTTTCAGTTTAGGTTTTCTTTAAACATCTAGCTGGATAATTCCTGATAACCAGTATTCTCCAACCTTTTTAAATGGACCCTGTCGTCCCACCTCTCCATATTCTCTCTGCGGTCCAAGCAGTCATGGTGCTTCCTCCCACAGAGCTGTTCAGGGCAATCTCACTAAGACAATAAACAAGGCAATAAGTCCACCTTCAACCACAGCTATTACATTGATTGCAAATTAAACATACATTATTTCTACTTTCACACTGAAAGGAAGGGTGTCCATTTGCAGTGCTAGTCTGCTGGGAAACTAACTTCACGTTCAATAATTAGATCAACAAGGAACCATGTTTCAAAGCCAAATGTCTCTGAGCATCCAAAGAATTTGTTGCTATGATGAGGTTAAGGTATTGACTTAAAGGGTACCTGAAGTCACCAAAAAAGTTAGATACTTACCTCTGTAGGGGAGGCCTGTGGATGAGCCAAAGCCTCTCTATACTTTAACCCCTTTTGCATTAATGAATATTGCTCGTACCATGCTCCTCTTTGTTTACAAGTGTGGCTGCACTGCGCAGCAGCTCAGACAGCCCACACTTGCGCAGTAGCACAAAACCACTTGTGCATGGTCTTTTCTCCATGCACGAGCAACTCCATGCTATTGCGCAGACGCAGCCATCCGTGTACCTGAGCAGTGTGACCACGCTCATACACGGAGAGGAGCATGGGCACAAAGCCAATAGAAGGTCGTCGTCAGCATTGGAGGTGTTCTGGACAAAGGGGAAGCCATCCAACACTTTCCCATACTGACATAAATATAAAACTTTTTTTTTTTTTACACCTTCGGGTTCACTTTAAGTGGAACTGTGCTTATTTGAAATTGACGTAAGTTGCGTGTCTTCAAAGAAAAGAAAAAAAGAAGAGAATAGTCAGTTACTGGATTTTCCAAAATGTTTGAATAAAGGGTTGTATGACGATGATCATATATGGCCATTTAAATCCTCACATTTATTGCCTGTGTATACAATCACCACCATATTTTATTGTTGTATCCCTGAGTGACGTAATATTATTTTCTTTGAAGACTTATACATTTTTACATTACCCAGGTATTACGTCTGTCTTCATTTAAAGTAACTGAAAAAAATCCACTGAATGGGCCGACTTCACAAGGAAGTGAAGCAATGCACGGCATCCAATCAGATTTCAGCTTACTGCAGGGATGCAAGTGACAAGTAAACTCTGGTTTCTGATGCTGACTTCAAGCTTCATTCCTTTAGTCAAAGTGGATTTGGGAATTTTCTCATTAAATGCCAAGCAGTTCATACAGTTATGCATAGTCTAGTCAACAATGCAGAGTTTAGCGTTTCACAAATAAGGGTTGATAATAATACAAAATATTTTATGCAGGAGGATCTCTAAGGAACCATTAGTAGCATGAAGAATCGAGGGACTTTTATCCAGATAATCTTGTCACCAAAGGCCATGACATACCAAGCGTGTCTGGAGCAGTTTAATATGTTCTCGTCACATAAAAAGCCTAGAATTAAGAAATGCTAACATCGTCACGGAATTTTCTTTCAGAAATGCACCACATTCCATCCGCTTTCAGTTCTGGACACCTGAAATTGCAGGGTGGCAGGGGTGACGGGTGCAGGGCGGAGCAATGCTTTTTACAAGAGTTGAGCGCTGCTTCCAGCAGCATTCGCTGGAGATTGCTCAGGGTTCAGAGGAATCGCGACTGAGAGACCTGACAGAAACTTTAATAATTGATATTAAATAATGATGTGAATTATTTACAGCTGTCATAATTCACTGCCTAAAAAACGCAGGCATGAGACGAGGTTATCATGGATGGAAAAGGCTGGCTTTGTTGCAGCTGCCTCTTCACCTTGGCGAGAGGTTACAGCTATGCAGAACATAAACGCTGCATTCTTCCCTTAGTGTGAATGGCTAGATTATGGGAGGGAGAATAGGCCGCAGCAAACAAATGCCTTTCTTTCTGGCAATTAGGCAAGTCACAAGACACAGCCCTTCAGCAGATTCCTGTATTATACCTGCCTACAACCTGTTTCAGAACAAACGCATTATCAAACTACCCCGTGCTGGTGACAAGCCTCCAGACTAACCCACCACTCAGATTAGATACAGACAGTATGACTGTTCCCAAACCCAGCTAAACATATAAAGTAAACACAGGTAATCCAGTAAACCACTGGTTTACATTTCAAACCATGGCAAGCAAGATTTATGCTAAGCAAAGAATGTCTTATTCTGTGCTATGCAAGTTTATTCTAATCTCTCTCTCTTTGTGGCAGGTAAAACAATGTTCCCCAAAAATACATCCCTTTATTGCCTAATCTGTCAAACAATAAATGTCCTTAAAAAAATCTAAATAGAGATTAATTAATATTTCAATAATACATGTGTGCTCCGAGTTCCTCCTTTCCTACTGTATTTCATTACAGACAGAGAATTAGACACATCTGTACGCAGGTGTAAACATATGCACACACCACACATGAATATTGCACATGCCAAGCATGTTATGTATATTGCACACACCACGCATGAATATTGCACATGCCAAGCATGTTATGTATATTGCACACACCACGCATGAATATTGTACACACCAAGCATGAATATTGCACACACCAAGCATGTATATTGCACACACCAAGCAGGAATAATGCACACACCAAACATGTATATTGCACACACCAAGTATGTATATTGCACACACCAAACATGTATATTGCACACACCAAGCATGTATACTGCACACACCAAGCATGTATATTGGACACACCAAGCAGGAATAATGCACACACCAAGCATGTATATTGCACACACCAAGCATGTATACTGCACACACCAAGCATGTATATTGCACACACCAAGCATGTATATTGCACACACCAAACATGTATATTGCACACACCAAGCATGCATACTGCACACACCACGCATGTATATTGCACACACCAAGCAGGAATAATGCACACACCAAACATGTATATTGCACACACCAAGCATGTATACTGCACACACCAAGCATGTATATTGCACACACCAAACATGTATATTGCACACACCAAACATGTATATTGCACACACCAAGCATGCATACTGCACACACCAAGCATGTATACTGCACACACCAAGCATGTATTTGTACACACCAAGCAGGAATAATGCACACACCAAACATGTATATTGCACACGCCAAGCATGTATACTGCACACACCAAGCATGTATATTGTACACACCAAGCATGAATATTGCACACACCAAGCATGTATATTGCACACACCAAGCATGTATATTGTACACACCAAACATGAATATTGCACACACCAAACATGAATATTGCACACACCAAGCATAAATATTGCACACACCAAGCATTTATACTGCACACAACAAGCATGTATAATGCACACACCAAGCATGTATATTGCACACACCAAGCATGTATATTGCATACACCAACACCAAGCATGTATATTGCCCACACCAAGCATGTATATTGCACACACCAAGCATGTATATTGCACACACCAAGCATGTATATTGCACACACCAAGAATGTATATTGCACACACCAGGCATGAATTGCACACACCAAGCATTTATATTGTACATACCAAGCATTTATACTGCACACACCAAGCATGTATACTGCACACACAAATCATGTATATTGTACACACCAATCATTTATACTGCACACACCAAGCATGTATATTGCACACACCAGACATGAACTGCACACACCAAGCATGTATATTGCACACACCAAGCATGTATATTGCACACACCAAGCACATATACACACACAGGCACACATATGTACAAAGCCTGTATACACACAAAACACATAAACACCCAAACGCATTAATAAACATTTAAATACACGTTACATGGCTTTTGCAAATGAGAATTCAGTTTCAATGAAACAGCATATTTAAGAATGCATTGGATGGATTATAGAATTGACTCTGTAAGCCACATATTGGTTTAGTTCCGTGCTGATATTAGTGAGCTACAATCAGGAATGACTATGATTTGAGTGCATGTGTATGGCTACAGTGCGGGTTTCAGTGTTTGCTGCTACACACTTATAACCAACCTCTGCCCTTTTAGGCCAAAGCCAAGAACTCACTACTCACTCTCCAACCACTTATCAAATGCCAGGAAAGCTCTGCAGTCATTTGGCCAGGGTTTTAATTACTGTCAGTGCGCACTTAGCCTTTACACATAACCTGATTCTAACAATGACTTCTACATTTCTATACCTCCTCACAAATAAACTGATACAATGTGCTGTACAAACATAAAAAATAAATAAACACATGAAGATTAACTATAGACTGACCATTTCAAATGAGCTACTGGTTAACACGAATTTGGCAACAGAAGTATCCTCCTTCCTATGCAATGGAATTGATCCAGTGGATTTCAGAAAAGCCTTGCTTACATGCCACATGCCCAATGAAGCAATATAACACAGAATTCCACAACAAAGCCGTCACTAATGCCTAAAAATGAGGGCATGCATATACTGAGAAAGATACACACACACGCATAAAGAGTCAGTTCTGGATGGATTTGTTTCAGCAGAGCTGACCTGGGTTCAACTCTACAGTCCACTAGGGAGGTGAGTTACACTCAGCAGTTGCTAGGAATCACATATCCTGAGTCACAGGTGACTTACCTGTATCAGTAATCACTAAACAGCTTTACATCAGCAGAAGGAGGGATTTCTGTAAGTGTGTGTGTGTGTGTACGTGTATATGTGTGTGTGTGTACATACGTGTATGTGTGTGTGTGTGTGTGTGTACATACGTGTATGTGTGTGTACGTGTGTGTGTGTGTGTACATACGTGTATGTGTGTGTACGTGTGTGTGTGTACGTGTGTGTGTGTGTGTGTGTGTGTGTGTACATGTATGTGTATGTGTGTGTACATGTATGTGTATGTGTGTGTGTGTGTGTATGTATATGTGTATATTTGTGTGTGTGTGCGTATGTGTGTCTGTGTGTGTTTCGGGTTTGACATTCCACTACCCTTAGGCGTCCGACCTACAGTTACCCACTTGTCACTATGTATATTCACAAACTATTTTTCATATAGTTTCAATCACAGCCTCCAGAAAGACTAACTGCTATACCAATTACTGAGAAGGGTTAAGTATTCCTATATTGCATTTCCAAATGGCCAGATCCCCAGCTTGAAAAACAGCACACTATTCCTAAAGACTTGCGCTGTGCACACAACACATTCCCGCGCCCATATTTCGACTGCGATAACTTTTATTGGGCTATCAGAAAATATATGACATTTCAAACTGTCCTCATAAAATGTTTCTCCATGTGCAGAAAGGAATAAATGTGTAATATTCTCCTGTCCCAAACCGCAATAATTACGCATTTTATAGATCGCGGGCGTGCGCATCACTTATGATTACACGCGATTCTGAAGAATTTAGACAACATAAAATCCACACAAGCGAAAAAAGTACCAGAAAGATCATTAAAAAAGTGTTCTGGCGTGTGCCATCTCGCCAATTCAAGTTCCAGGCACCAGTAGTGTTTCCTTTGTTTTGTTTTATCCCATTTGTGGCGAATTCCAAAATAAAACAGGATAAGACATTTCAAACACTTCTCAGTTATCATGCCAAATACATGGACTAGGTTTGCTAATGCTTGAAACTGGTTCTGATTATCTTCATTCATTGAATTTGTATTGATACTGGATGTTGTTAAACCTTAAAGAGAAAGAAGCAAGTCTCCACGCTGGAAACAGACCCTCCTAATCAAGTTGAAGTTGTTTAACCCATACACTGCCTGAGCTATAGCTCTACCACTGATAAACTACGATTAACTGTGAGAGTAACGGTGGGTATAGAACGTTGATTATGAGATGGACCGTCAAAAACAACACGTTTATACAAGGTAAGAGAAAAGCCAAACAGTGATAGCACCTAATGACATAGCACCTAACTTTTTATTGCCCTTGAGCATTTCCTGATAAAATCACTGAAATGGAACTCACAACAATAAAATGATACACGCATACTGTTAATGCTGCCTCTGTAAGATCTCGACATAAAAGATTCAGCACTGCGTAAGGATGGATAGGGAAATCCAGGCTTTGCGTCAAGATCAAATATATAAAAGTATACTGTGTAAAATAATTCAATAGCCTAAATATTTAGGATGACTTGGCGGTGAAAGTAAGAGAAGCAGGTGGAAGTAAAAGACAAAAGGGGGGGAGATGGGCTTTTGTCTGGGAAGGCATATCACCATTCAGAGAGTACACATTCTTACCCAGAAAAAGGTATGTCTGATCACTTTGAATCAGCACTTTCTAAAGGTTATGTCAAGCTGGGAAATTAATATTGCAGGGTTTTTTTTCTCCACCACAAGCACCTAAGGCGCCTCGTTCTTGTTCCTTAACTATGGATAATTTTACTCTCCCTGCGGACGGGGAATGGCAAGAGGAAACGTAGCGACAGCCCCTTCTTGAACACAATGCGCAGCCGTCGCACCACAAGTTGTCGCAAGGCTTTTTGCGCTATTCATACTGCTTGCGTGGGTAATCGAAATGTGATAACGAGACGCAAACACATCTAGGTAGGCTGTCACCGCTACAAATTTCAAGGGGCTTTCTCCTCCTCGCTATTTTTTTATTTATCAACAAGTGAGCGAGCCAGTCGAGTCAGCCCTGAACATAATTTATTTATTTCCTACGGCATCTACATTTTTTTTCTAATGGTTAATCCTGTAGAAATACACTATTATTCACATCGGGCTGCGAAGCCTCACTGTTCTGTCTAGCCGCTGAAGGGTTAACGTCCCCCGACCGGCCACTCACGTCTCGTTTTCTGGGTCAAAAATGTTCAGTGAGCGTTTCTACTGACTCTCTTTAGGCATATAAAAATCCTTCAACTAGCCCGAGACGGTCCTGCGAGCTTCCCCTACGGACACCTCGCTCAGTGGAGAAGTTCATTACATTTTATGATCTTCCCAAGTCTGTCCTGCTTATAAGACTCGCAAAAGGCCACAAATCTGGCAAACCATCACGTATGCCATTAGACATTACTGCTAAATGAATGCCATTTAAGCTTTCTGCTCCACAGTGGCTGTATTTATGGGTGGCTGGCAGCTGTCAATGCACCTTTTCTGCGGCAAGACCCGCTTTAAATGTAAAAAAAAAAAAAATTATACATCCGATTTTATTGGTCGTCCAGATTAAGGAGCAAAGGCACAGAGAGACAGGAAGCTGATTTCTTGTTTCTTGATACATTATCTTTAAATATCCTGAAAGCAGCATGGGCTGAAGGTGTTACCTGAATGGACCAAACTGTTTGGGAATCCATTGCGCTAATGGGTGTCACAAAGTAATTTTTAACAAGAAAATCCAGTGTTTTCCAAGATCGATGGAGCTGCTCAAGCTTCCATGACAAACTAACAAATATTTCTAATTTTCTCAGATCAAAAATACTAATGAAGCAATCTTAGACTTTGCCACTGTTTACCCACTTGGGGATAAAAACTTACATTACGGCTCAGGCTTGTCGACAAAAGAAAAGGGGTGAAAAAAAAACACACAGCCATACGCAATCATATGTTTACGAGTATTGATTTTTATGCCTATGGCTAGCTGAAAAATCCAGAGCCTGTTTATTTAATTCAAAAACAGGTCATTTCTCATCTACATGCAACAAACTCTGCGAGCCGGCTTAATCTCCGCAGGTTTTTTCTCCCCCCCCCCCCCCCCCTCCCAGCTTCAAGTAAAATTCATCAAAACACACAAATAAACAGCGCAAGGATTCTGGGCAGGTTAACGTTTCCTATTCCAAAAAAAGAAAAAAAAAGCAATTTCAAAAACACTGTTATTCTCCAAACCAATATTTTAGCAAAAATAAAAAATTACAGGGTGAAAACTATGCAAAAGCCTGCTACCTTGTGGTTGCTGTTAGCAAGGCAGAAACATAAATAAAGCTAGATAACCACTGTGTAATTTTACACCAATTCTCAGCAATAAGAAAAAAAAAAAAGAGAATTGCGTTTTCAAGCCTGCAAAAAAGAAAAGATAAATAAGGGATAAATGCATCGACCAGACCAAAATAAACCTGTTATCTGCCTGCTTATTCACTACCTGCCTGCTGATGTGATAATTAAAATGAACAAACATAATAAACCAGTCCTGAAGTGGAGGAGCCAGTAAATAAAGCAGGGGATCTCTCTGATCTGGGGTTCTGATGGATTCATAGAATATCATGGATGCTTTGAAACAGTGATGTGGGCAGGAGACAAAAGGCATTTCCTGAGCGTTTTTCAATTTCAATGGCTAATAAGGTAAAGTTTCTGTGTTACTGCGAACACGCGAGCCAGCCGTCCTGCGTGACATTAAACAGATTGCCGCCACTGAGAATAAAAACAAACACTTGAAAATTCAGCATTGTTTATAACTACAGAACCAGCTGCTTCCACGGTTACAGCACAGTTGCTGCAGTCGGACAGCTAGCAATGCACAACTGACACTGGTGTAGTCTATTTTTACTCCTGCTCAGTGGGTCACACTAGATTTTACATCACAGCACAAGAAAATGATGCAAAAAGGATCAAACAACAATTGCAATTCCCTGTCCTGTTTACTAATGTCACGGTCTGTGCATTCTTTGTGTGCTAAGAAGACCGTTTAAACAATCTTACGCTCATTCATAATGTAGCAGGCATGTCTAACTTCATTTACATTTCTCTTTTTGTCAATTTTGCTGTCACCTTTAGAAGCTAGGACGAGGCTGGACATTTGTAGCCTTCAGCCCTTTGAACCATGGCGACAGTTTCACCTTGTCGGATCTAGGAAGATCTGGGGTTTGATACCTTGCTCACACTGCTAAGGAGGCTGATTAGGGTCATTTCGTACAATGAATAAGCTGGAAATGTTTTTTGTTAAATTGTTATCAGTTCTGCCATAAGCGCCACATATGCTGTGGCGTTCTACGGCATACATCTCACCCCTTTCTGGTTGAAAAAACGATTTTGAGCGTTACAACTTACTGGGGACATTGCAATGCCAACAGTCTCCGAAAGACAGCCACCAAACGGGGGTCATTTCCTTAAAATATGAACTACTGTGTATTACACACACATCAGAGAAACATGCACCAGTGTGTATGTGATTTTTTTTTACAACAGCTACCATTGCATAGTAACAGCATAAAAAAATACTATGCCACTCAACGTACCCCCAATGTGTGTGGATTTACTTTTTTTTCTTTTCCACTGATTTACATTTTTTTGTGGTTTCCTTAAAAGCACGCTATAAAAATCTAAATGATTGCCTCCATACCTAAAAATAGTTTAATTATAAAAACGCAGAGTGAGCAATTCCTGAATCAGACATGTGGCTTATTGTAAACAGTGGAAGTGATTGCGAGATCAGGTCACAGTGTATTATTCCAGCAGAAAGCAGCAATTAGAGAGATAGATTTGGGGGGTTTTCACAAAACCCCTCTCCGCACACAGAAATTGAGAGTGATTGATTAGGTGTGCCAGCAATTAATATATATATTGTAGTCATTTGATTTGCTACAATGTATCAATGACAAGCGCAACACTGAAACTGACACCCTTAATAGGTTCTGGTGATTTGACACCTCTTGAAATCCCTGGATTATTTAATGATCACTTTTTAGGAAAATAAATAAATATATCCAACAAAGCAAATTTTTACAATGCACAATGACCTTTTTTTCCCCTCCTTTTCCATAGGCAGTTGAAGCACTTATGGAATCCTGTCCTAAGGAATGTGAAACTAGGTAACCTTAGGGAACCTGGATTATTAGTATTAGATCATTTTAAACAAATATAAAAAAAAAACATAATTCTGATTTATAGTAACTTAAAATGCTGATAACAGGATTGCAAAAAAAAAATTATAATAATAATGCAGGTGTATTTTAAACGGTTGAAGGGATGCACTCTAAACTTCTGAGCAAAAGATCTATGGCAATGGACACATTACGTTGACAGTGCATTATGCCCGTATAGCTAACGTGCATACAAATATATAATGTGAAGCGGCCAGTTTGAATGAAGAGAGAGTCTTGCCATATGTACTGTAACACACAGCTTATCAGAGTGGAAATACTAACCCACTGATAAACTATTCTAACTGTGATTGATGTCATATTCACATTCCTGCCAATATCCAGGCATGATTTTACTGGCATAAATAACCATAATAGTTATTAAAAAAAAATGACAGACCTGCGTACAATCTATATGATTTGTACAATTAGAGATCAGGCTAATATAACACAACTTTACTCAATCAGCTATCTTTACCAGTGAATTTGGTAGTTTATTAATGATTTGATTTGGTGTCAACAGCACAGATTCTGGGTATTGATTGTGTGGAATGGGGGATTTGAAGGGATTTCAGAGAAAGAAGAATAGCTTTGGTGATGTTCTACCCATCTCAGTGGAAATACGTGTCACTGCTGGCCTCCTACAAACTCTCTAGACACGAGGCTGTGTGGCTATTTGGGGTTACAGCACACGAGGGGGGGGGGGGGGGGGGAGTGTGTGCCAAGATACATTGCCAGCTAAGCAAGTGGTGCATTCCTGCTTTACCTAAAGAAATTGTGGAGCTGCTACACAGCTGTCACTCCTGGTGTTTAATGGGTTAAGCAATAATACACACTGTCTCTCTAACCTGCCTGCAGGAAGTGTGCTTGCGATAGTGATTTGTGACCCCATCACCACCCAGTATATACAACATACCAGCTGACAGTAACCAAATTATCAATACCATTTTTTTTTTTACAATGTGGTTTGTATACACAGGACGCTAAGGAAACAAAGATGGCGTTGCCCAGCTTCCAACACAAGTCTGCGTTAGGCTTGGACACACAGACTGTAATGTAACCCAAGGTTCATACTTTATATGACAGAAAGGTGAAGACCCCCCTACCTGTTTTCTCTTTGATTTCGCATAGAACACTGAAGAGGGCTGGCTTCATCCTATGGCAGTTAAGTGCATGTTTTCTGCAAAAAAAAAATGTAAGAAAAAACCATTACCTTACTGCAATTTACAATAGGCAGGTAAACTACACAGAACTGTCCAACATCGTTTGTTATGACGTTCAATGGAAAACATGGGATTAAAGGAATAAACAGCACAGCTTTAAACTAATCAATAACACGCTACTGGGGCACAGACACTTATATGATTAAGAAGCCGTACAGCACTATAAAACTGTATTACAAATACATATAATGATTGCTAATGCTATCCATCAAAGAAAGATGTGATAGATGGACCATGGAAGGTTAATTAATTGGCACAAACTTGTTTCAGTTTGGAAAAATTAAAACTATACCTCCAAACTGCTGTTTTTAAAAAAAAAAAATGAATATACTGAGAAGGCTGGAAGTTGAGCTTTCACTATAAAGGGGTTTACAATTTGTAATGTTTACGCACATGTCAGATTAGCTTGCTATTATAGCAAATATAAATCAACACTTGTCTGCAATAAACTGCTTCAATCCACATCAAAACTGATTTATTAAAAGGGGCCAACTTTTACACAGCAGTATATTTTCCCACCACTGATTTTTTTTATTCTGTTCTCTGCAGTAGCATCTCTTTTTCACATTCCTACCCACAAAAAGAAAATGTTTTGTGTGTGTGTTTTTTAGGAGGTTAAGAAGTGTGTTTATAAAATGAATGGCAGATGGATTTTGTAATGCTGAGATAATAAAATGGGCAAGGCAGCACATAAACAAAGACAGCTCCAAATCTGTTCACGGTTTCTTTTCATAAATACCACTAAAGTACGTCTGCTATTTACAAGTCATGCATACACATTGTCAGGCATAAAACGACAAATGGCTGGGTAGAAAATTATACATTTAGTGGCCAACTCTGTGTTTATAAAGGTAGTAGGAAGTCTCCTTTGCATCAGAAATAATTGCTACTTGGAGGGTAGCTTAGTGATCCTGAATGCCTGACCTATAAATAATAGTCTATATAGGGACTCACACCAGATAAAGGGTCTCCCCTGTCTCAAGAGGGGACTTGAGTGATCCGTGCTCCCGCATTTATAGGCATCACTTTGACAATATATGGACCAATAAATGAGCGCAAATGGTCCCTTCCATGCTGAATGTATTTATAATTATCGCTTTTTCTATATAGGGCCAGTTTCTAGCGGTATAAGAGTTGGCTGGAGGGGGTCCTGAAAGCTGCATTTAAAGGCACCAAGGGAACAGATCAACACAGGGCTATTGCTGCGAGCTGTGTTTATATCTGTTTGCCAGTGAACGCATCATGTCATCCCCATGCCAGAAGGAGCCTCCAGCTGCATCGCAGCCTCTGCTCGTTGCTACCCAAACATGTGTTGGTTTATTTGACAAACTGCCTGCATCAAGAAGTTGCTCACTCCAGGATGTAGAGGAGTGATGAGCTGCTGTGATGTGTGGGGAGGGAAAGTGTGATGCTGTGTGTGTGTGCTTTTTTATTGCGGTGGAAACCAACTTTGCTTGTGCCTCATCCAGGCTCTGATCAGTGATGGTCATGATCTGATGCAGGATGTCTCCGATGTCCTGCTTCCTGCCGTCCCCGTCTGTCCCATCATGTCCATGGGGAGGAGGCAGAGTCATCCCCCCCTGCACTGAGTGACCAGCCATGTTCACTCCGGCCAAAGTCTGCATCATCCTGGTCTGATCGTCCATACTCCTCTCCGCAGCCCAATCAATCGAAACACAGACTGCAAGGAGACCTCACAGTCGGGGGCAGCACCGCTGGGGGGTCACTGCCCCGCACATCAACAATGTCAAGCGTCAGATTCCAGCCTCAGACTTCTATTCTCCTTCTGCTACCCTGACTCGCAATCAATGTGTATAGCAGTCTGTCACTCCATCAATTCAAACCATCCAAAAACATAAAAGCTGGGATATCGCAAGTAAAAAAAAGTAACCCAAGATGGGATCCCTGCTCTGCTGCTGCTTACTGTACAAAACTGTTTCTGGAGATCAGTGTTATCCCAACACACACAGGTAAAACAGATTCTGGGGGTCTCATGTAAAGGTAACAGTGATTCTTCTTTTAGCTCTGGATCTAGTTTTCAAATACGCAAGGCCAGTGACAATTCTTCCCACCAGGAGACGAGCAACAACAAAAGCCATGCAGTGCTTTGCACATAGTGTCAAATGTCATCAGGCTCAGCTGCGGCGTGCTTCGGGACTGCAAACTGTTAAAACTGCCCCCGATTCTTTACTCCAAATTGACTCCAGTCTCAAAAATACAACATAGGCTCTGGAAGTTGTTAATGAGCAACCAGCACTTTCTTCTAGGGCAGATCTTGATCACTGAAAGCAGCAGAAGAGTGAAAATTAAAAAAAAAAAATTAAAGTTTACTGATGAGTGATTTTATCCATTTAGTAAAAAATATTGACAGAAAAAAGTGACTGAACGGCAAATGATTTTCCCCCCAGAATTAGACAGCGGTGATCAGGAAGAGTAACGGCATCCGGTGGTCTCCTGGCTTCTCCCAGCACAGTCACTGATGCTTTATTTTTCTCCTTGTTTTGCTATTAGAGCAGGTAGTCTACTTCTTCAATCCTTCATCCTGTTCTCTCCTTCCAGAGAGCTGCCAATCTCCAGCCTTCTCCTCGGCTCCTTTCAATAAATCAGTCAGTGATGGAGCTCCACGCTGATCACCTCCAATAAAAAAAATAAATGGGGGATTAAAAAAATGGGGACAAGAAAGATCTATAAAAAAAGAAGTCTCTGGGAGAAACTTGTGGCCAGGGGTGGGGTGCTGGTCAGAGTACCAGAGAGTATTGATGGGGAGTATTAGTGGGGCAGGTGATAGAAATGGTTAAGGTGCCCTGTGAGATGATGATGATGATGCCTCAGAGCAGCAATCAAAAAAGTTTTTTCCTCCTGGCTGGCGGCGGAGGGGAGAGGGTGATGAGCAGAGATGGATGGGGGGCCGGTGTCGGGGCTCCCGGGCGGGATTTATGGCTACGGCTGCTGCCCCGCTTTGCTGCTGCCGGCCCCGGTGACGGATTGACAGGCTGCCAACGCCACTCACTCACTGCGGACGTGTCAGACTTTGAAGGAGGGGAGGAAATAAAAAGGGAGACAAAATATAAATAATGGAGGCAAGCTCCTCCTCCTCGTGTCTCGGGCCCCGGGAGGAGGAGGAGGAGGAGAGGGGGGGCGAGGAGGCGGGACCTCCCCCTGGCTGGTGGGAGGGAGAGGGGAATCGCGCGCTGATGCGGTTGCTAGGACAGGTCCCCGCCGCCGTCGCTAAGAGAAAGGTGAAAGGCGGCCAATGAAGCGCTGGCGTTCAGCCGCTCCGTCTAGCGAGTTAGAGCCGGTGGTTCGGTCAGGGTTGGTTGAGAGCGCGCCCCTTCCCGCCCGCCTCTGTACTTTCCATTTGCTGATTCGAACAGTGATGTGAAGCGGGGCTGGGCGGGGTTTCGGGATGCTGCTTGGTCCTCTCTGCATTGCCATGGTAGCGGGAGCGGAGGGATGAGGGATGCTGTGTGCGGAGTGCAGGCAGCGTCTGAACTTGTCTCTGCACTGCATAGTGGCTGCTCCTTGCGTGCAGAATGCTAGCAATGCCATGTGGTGAGCTGAGCAGCAATGGATGGAGAGAGAGAGAGCTATAGAGAGACGTATACAGAGAGAACAGCATATTTCTGACGATATACAGGGTTTTGATTTTTTTTTTTTTACAATACCTTTTCCCCTGCAGCTTAATGTCCTATTCTTGGGAACAGAAAAGTTTTTTTTTGTTGTTGTTTTTTTTTGTAGCTTTGAATAGCTAGCAAGGGTTTAGAAGTTGTTTGATTTTTTCTTGTTATGTGACCTCCATCTATGAGAATTCCTATTACTTCCTCTCCAGCCAGGAAATCTCTGCAGAAGGGACAGAGACAGCGAGACATAAAATGTGTTATTGAGTGGGGAAGAGTTATGTTTCGTACACACGTATGAGGAAAGTCACCTGGCGGAGATAGGTACACAATCCCTTGCGTGACATTGCAGTGCTGACGTTGTACAGACATGGCTATCAGCCGAATTGATCCATCAGGCTGATCACTAGCCAAGGCATGGAGGGCTGCTGTACTCATTCTAGATGCTTGGCGGAGGTGGTCGTTAGCGTGTGTACAAAGCTTTAGATTCCTAAAACTAGTTTGTATTGTTCCTCATTTACCGTCCCTGATGCTTCCAGCTTTCACATTAAGGCCACAAAGGTCCTATACACTAAAAGTTGGGAAGAGTTTTCCAGTGTGGACACAGACAGCAATAAAAATACTAAAAGTTTCCAACCTCTTTTAACAATATTCAAAAAAGAAAACAGTTAAAGACCTGACTGAGGTTTTAACCCATCTTTGCACTCCAAAATGCAACACTCTTTATGGCTCTGTGTGTCACTGTTGTGGACATTTCTCTGTACTTCCTGTCCTTTGTAACAACTATGTGAGCAGCAGGAAGTATGCAAAGTTCTATCTGGTGTGGAGACAAATTGTGATAAAAGCCTGGCATGCATTCTGGTTCCTCGTGTTATCAAAAATAAAAGGTGTAGGTTGTGTCTGAAGAATGTAAAGTAAGCTCTGGGGGAGAGAGCATTATTTCTGCCTCCCTAGTGAGTGTCCTTCTGGACCCCGGTTCTTCATTAAGCAAGACCCCTCTTACACTTGAATGCCACTGTGTTCCAACTGAGCGGCTTCCCAAGTACCACTGCAGTGTCCCAAAGCTGCAGGGTAAATGAGTTTGACGACACTCTGTCACCTGTCTGCAGCATTAAAGGGATCCTGGGTGAAGAAAAGGGAATGCGAAAAGACGAGCATTCAGTGGAAGGCAAGTGTAATGTTTACTCCCCATGGGTTAACGTCAGAATTGCATACTTCTAGTCCTATAGTATATCACAAGCTTGTGCTTCTCTTAATTTAGCAATTTTTAGATGTAGCTGCAGACCTGAACTCAGAACTTCCTCCCTGTTCTAAAAGATAAGCAACAGCATAATAACCTTTAAAGAAAAACATTTGTTACAGATAGTACACACCCTACTATAAATTTGCAGTGAGTCTACTTCTTGCTATCTTATAAGCAAACGTATTGTTAACATCCTGTGTTTACAAATTTGCTGCTCTGCCAGGGCAGAGGAGATTCCTGAGCTGACACAGCTGAGAGATTAAATTACAGTTGTGCTTAGTCACAGATGAGGGGGATTAGAAAGACTAAACTCTCTAAATACATACAGGGAGCATTTCTCTATGTTTACTGTTTGTCTGTCCTGTGCAAGAGTTCAGGTCTACTTTAACGTCTCAATGGAGGACAGATAAGCATACAGCTTTTTCACCTGCTCTTCCGAGGTGATAGGACACATCAATAATCAGTCATAATACTACTTAGTACAATAATTTACAAAACATTGGGGTTGATTCACAAAGGTTACTTATTTTTCACCTTAACTTTAAAGAGACTCCGTAACAAAAATTGCATCCTGTTTTTTATCATCCTACAAGTTCCAAAAGCTATTCTAATCTGTTCTGGCTTACTGCAGCACTTTCTGCTATCACCATCTCTGTAATAAATCAACTTATCTCTCTCTTGTCAGACTTGTCAGGCCTGTGTCTGGAAGGCTGCCAAGTTCTTCAGTGTTGTGGTTCTGTGATGCATCTCCCCCATCCAGGCCCCTCTCTGCACACTGCCTGTGTATTATTTAGATTAGAGCAGTTTCTCTCTTCTCTCTTATCTTTTACAAGCTGGATAAATCCTCCTCTGAGCTGGCTGGGCTTTCACATACAGAGGAATTACATACAGGCAGAGCTGTCTGCACTCTGCAGGAAGAAACAGCCTGACACTTCAGTGGAAGATAGCTGCAGGGGGAAAGAAACACACAAATGATCTCTTGAGATTCAAAAGGAAGGCTGTATACAGCCTGCTTGTGTATGGATGTATTTTCTATGTGTGGACATACTGTACATCAATCTACTTCCTGTTTTGGTGGCCATTTTGTTTGTTTATAAACAAACTTTTTAAAACTGTTTTTAACCACTTTTAATGCGGCGAGGAGCGGCAAAATTGTGACAGAGGGTAATAGGAGATGTCCCCTAACGCACTGGTGTGTTTACTTTTGTGCGATTTTAACAATACAGATTCTCTTTAAGGAGTGCTAATGCATGAGATAAACAAATAAGGAGAGATAATTCATGAGATACATAGATAAGGAGAGCTAAACCATGAGTTATGTCAAATAAGGAGAGCTAAACCATGAGTTATGTCAAATAAGGAGAGCTAAACCATGAGTTATGTCAAGCAGAGCTAAACCATGAGTTATGCCAAATAAGGAGAGCTAAACCATGAGTTATGTCAAATAAGGAGAGCTAAGCCATGAGTTGTGTCAAATAAGGAGAGCTAAACCATGAGTTATGTCAAATAAGGAGTGCTAAGTCATGAGTTATGTCAAATAAGGAGACAGTGCAGCTTCTAGGCTAAAATGCACCCAGGGCGAGGGTGTAAAAATTGCGCCCCCCCCCCCCCCCCCGAGCAAGGTATGGGTGCCCGCAGTATAGGTTAGCCAGGTCTAGTTGCACTTAGTATAGGTCCCCCCAGTATACGTAGCCAAGAATAGGTACCCCAGTATAGGTAGCCAGGCATAGGTGAGCCAGTATAGTTGCCCCTGCTATAGGTTAGCCAGGTAGGGGCCTCCAGTATAGGTAGCCAGTATAGTTGCCCCCAGTATAGGTTAGATAGGCAGGTGCCCCCGGTATAAGTTAGATAGGTAGGTGCCCCAGTACAGGTTAGCTAGGTGGGTGCCTCTAATATAGGTAGCCAGAATAGTTGCCCCCAGCATAGGTTAGATAGGTAGGTGCCCCCAGTATAGGTTATTTAGGTAGGTGCCTGCAATATAGGTAGCCAGTATAGTTGCCACCTGTATAGGCTAGCTAGTTAGGTGCCCCCTATACAGGTTAGATAAGAGCCCCCAGTATAGGTTAGATAGGTAGCTGCCCCTCCCCCCCCCCAGTATAGGTTAGATAGGTAGCTGCTCCCCCCCCCCCCCAGTATAGGTTAGATTAGGTAGGTGCCCCTCAATATAGGTTAGATAGGTAGGTGTCCCCCAGTATAGGTTAGATAGGTAGCTGCCCCCCAGTATAGGTTAGATTAGGTAGGTGCCCCTCAGTGTAGGTTAGATAGGTAGCTGCCCCCCAGTGTAGGTTAGATAGGTAGCTGCCCTCCAGTGTAGGTTAGATTAGGTAGCTGCCCCCCAGTGTAGGTTAGATAGGTAGCTGCCCCCCAGTGTAGGTTAGATTAGGTAGCTGCCCCCCAGTGTAGGTTAGATTAGGTAGGTGCCCCCCAGTATAGGTTAGATAGGTAGCTGCCCCCCAGCGTAGGTTAGAATAGGTAGCTGCCCCCCAGTATAGGTTAGATAGGTAGCTGCCCCCCAGTGTAGGTTAGATAGGTATCTGCCCCCAGTGTAGGTTAGATTAGGTAGGTGCCCCCCAGTATAGGTTAGATAGGTAGCTGCCCCCCAGTGTAGGTTAGATTAGGTAGCTGCCCCCCAGTATAGATTAGATAGGTAGCTGCCCCCCAGTGTAGGTTAGATAGGTAGCTGCCCCCCAGTGTAGGTTAGATAGGTAGCTGCCCCCCAGTGTAGGTCAGATTAGGTAGCTGCCCCCCAGTGTAGGTTAGATTAGGTAGCTGCCCCACAGTGTAGGTTAGATAGGTAGCTGCCCCCCAGTGTAGGTTAGATTAGGTAGCTGCCCCCCAGTGTAGGTTAGATAGGTAGCTGCCCCCCAGTGTAGGTTAGATAGGTAGCTGCCCCCCAGTGTAGGTTAGATTAGGTAGGTGCCCCCCAGTATAGGTTAGATAGGTAGCTGCCCCCCAGCGTAGGTTAGATTAGGTAGCTGCCCCCCAGTATACGTTAGATAGGTAGCTGCCCCCCAGTGTAGGTTAGATAGGTAGCTGCCCCCAGTGTAGGTTAGATTAGGTAGGTGCCCCCCAGTATAGGTTAGATAGGTAGCTGCCCCCCAGTGTAGGTTAGATAGGTAGCTGCCCCCCAGTATAGATTAGATAGGTAGCTGCCCCCCAGTGTAGGTTAGATAGGTAGCTGCCCCCCAGTGTAGGTTAGATAGGTAGCTGCCCCCCAGTGTAGGTTAGATTAGGTAGCTGCCCCCCAGTGTAGGTTAGATTAGGTAGGTGCCCCCCAGTATAGGTTAGATAGTTAGGTACCCCCCAGCGTAGGTTAGATTAGGTAGCTGCCCCCCAGTGTAGGTTAGATAGGTAGCTGCCCCCCAGTGTAGGTTAGATTAGGTAGGTGCCCCCCAGGATAGGTTAGATAGGTAGCTGCCCCCCCAGCGTAGGTTAGATTAGGTAGCTGCCCCCCAGCGTAGGTTAGATTAGGTAGGTTCCCCCCAGTATAGGTTAGATAGGTAGCTGCCCCCCAGCGTAGGTTAGATTAGGTAGCTGCCCCCCAGCGTAGGTTAGATTAGGTAGGTGCCCCCCAGCGTAGGTTAGATTAGGTAGGTGCCCCCCAGGATAGCTTAGAATTGTAGCTGTCCCCTATAATGGAGGGGGGAGCCGGAGCCGCGGGGAGGGCAGCCCGACCTCTACCTCTCCCGGGCGCCCTCCGTGCTCCCCCCTCAGATGCATAGTCAGTGAGTGAGCAGGCAGGAAGTGCTGTTTACAACTCACCTGCCTGGCTCCAAGCGCTGCTCTCTTGCCGCCGGTCTTTTCCTCTCTGTATACATGCTGATACACACGCTGCTTCCGGCTAAACAGGAAGAAGCGTGTGTATCAGCATCTATGCAGAGAGAGGAGACAGGCGGCGAGAGAGCGGCGCTTGGAGCCAGGCAGGTGAGTTGTAAACAGCGCTTCCTGCCTGCTCACTCACTGACTATGCATCTGAGGGGGGAGCACGGAGGGCGCCCGGGAGAGGGAGGGAGAGGTCGGGCTGCCCTCCCCGCGGCTCCGGCTCCCCCCTCCATTACAGCGCCCCCCTCCCAACAGCGCCCCGGGCGGCGGCACGCCCCGCACGGCCCTAGAAACGGGCCTGTAAGGAGAGCTAAGCCATGAGTTATGTCAAATAAGGAGAGCTAAACCATGAGTTATGTCAAATAAGGAGAGCTAAACCATGAGTTATGTCAAATAAGGAGAGCTAAACCATGAGTTAAGTTAGATAAGGAGAGGTAAATCATGAGTTAAGTCATTTAAGGCGAGATAAATTGAGAGTTTATAAATAAGGTGAGATAATTGATCAGAAAAGCTTTGTGAATCAGGCCCCTAGGGAGCCTAGGATAATTGTACAAAGTTATTCATGTTCATTTAGCTTTTACTGGGGTTTTTTGATGCTGTTGTTTTTTGGTCTAAATAAACATGAAAAACTTTGTACGATTATCCTAGGCTCCCTATGTTTTGTAAATTATTGTGCTATCTTTATAGGTGAGTATTTTTGGTCAATACTACTTAGTGGAAGTGATACTGTAATACTATATGGGAAAAGGTAATCTACAGAACATTTTACCCTGGGACAAGTGGAATTCCTCTATGTATGTGTACAAATGTATGTTACGTTTTACAGCTTTTCATGACAGCGTTTTTTTATGTCAGAAAAACATTGCCTTATTTTTATAAACTTTTAAAAGCACCTAAATGTTGTATAGTTCTAATTATATCATGAAGCAATATATAACCAGTAGTCACCTACAGTAAATACGGAAGCAACGAATAGTTCCAGAGATACTGGTTGCTGATGTAATATACCACTTTCAAATTTTAAAGGTACCCTGAGCAGTGCCATAAAAATGAAGCCCGCAAGGTCCCCCCGCACTTATTTGGTCCGTTCCGTGGTCCCACTGGCGGTTTTGTTAATCCGGCAGCTTCGGTTGAAGTTGTGCATCATCACGCTGGTCGCTGTAAGGGGCATTCGCATATCTATAAAGACTGAACCACGCATGTGCAGGACCCTTACGGCAACTGGCGTAATGTCGTGCAGTCCTCAGCCTATATCCGGATTACCGGAGCCAAGAACGGAACCACGGAAAGGACCAAGAAGATGCCAGGGGACCTTGCGGGCTACAGGGGGCTGGAGGAAGCCCCAGATAAGTACAGATTTTATTTTTATGGCACCGCTCAACATTCCTTTAAGGCTTGGTCCACACTAAAGACCCCTTTCTACTAGCTGTGGCTCTGCAGTGTTTCCACAGTGTCTCCATTTCACTTCATTCTCTTGAATGAGAATTGCGGCAAAATAACAGCAATCGAAAACGAAAGAGGGTCCTAATCAGTCCAATTCAGGCAATGGACCACACTGGACCAAAAGACATGTTGATGGATCCTATGTTAAGCATAGGATCTGCTCAGATATGTTCTGACAAGTCCGTTATGTTGAAGGAATGCAAAGTACCATCCTACATGACTTTTCCAGACACTGGGCAGACGAACATGTCATAGATAGCATGCTGGTCCTAACAGGCCAACATGGGGCCTTCCTCCAGTTACTGCATTAGCTCTTTATTGGTACTGTAGTGCTAATGATCACCATTATAGGTGATTCTACTGGTCTATATTTACATAGCCTTACTCCAGTCTCCCTAGCTGGAGATTGAGGTTACCCCGTGGTCCTGGTGACACCTCGTGCGGTCCGCACCTACCCCACCCTACTAGTGAAGCCACTGATACCATGAACAGTCACATTGGATCCTCTGTGACCAACCATGGCACAACCCCAATGTAATGTGAGCCTAGTTTTAATGTCTGCCTTACCCCAACCCACTATTACCTTTCCAAAAGCCCTCTGTTGGATCCAATAGTGATATATGGCATCACTGACCAGTAGAGGGACTCTGGAGCTTTGTCATTCTTTACCAGATTTTAGCAGTCCATATGTCTGGAATACAGTTTTCACAGAAAATATCCTAGTTGTATATTTCTTGTCATTTGATCACTTTTATTCTCCGGGTTTCTTCAAAATACCATATATATACTCTTAGCTCAATAAATCCTGCAAAGGCATATATTATACAGCTAGAAATGATCTTATAAATGTAGATGCAACAACTCAAACGTAACACTTTACTTTTTATTAATTATCAGGGGGAACGGGAAATATTCTTACTTCAGCTGCGTTACTGATTAATCAGTACCTGATATGGGTCAATGGGATTGATTCAGTAAAGTCCAGTAAGGATGAGTATTCTGTACATTAATTAGTGCAGGGTACCGCACCTCAGTGGACAGTTGATTTATTATGCTAACATGAAATTTATTCAAATATGCTTTATGCCTGGGCTTCCTTCTTACTACATCTCTCTTGTATACTGAACTAACAGGAAACCTTAGCAAAGCATATCTGACTCTTCCATCATTGCTGCTAATTGATCAGTAGTGATGGTCATGTCTAGGACAACTCATGGAGAAGCATGTGATCAGTTTGGTCAGGTGACAGATATGTAAGTCTTTGATTTGCTAATCATGATCATGTGCAGAAGCAGGATATGATCACAGCAAATCAGAGCTTTGCAAATCTATCAACTGGTCAAACAAAACAGAAATGTGCCATTGCTATTGGCCTGTTGAACTGACCAATGAGACCAACGAGAAACCTCCTCAGCAGAGCCGTAGCTATAAGGGATGCAGGGGTTGTGACTACACCAGGGCCCATGGACCTGAGAGGCTAACCCAGGGCCCTTCTCCAGTCATTGCATTAGCTCTTTATTGGTACTGTAGTGGTAATGATCACATATATAGGGGATTTGAATAGTGTTGATCATTAGCAAATCTTTTATATTCCACCTCTTACAAAGTATTTGTCCTTGGAGGACTATTTTTGGTCCCCTTTAGCACCTAAAGATGGGGACCCAGTGTACGATTTGGGGCCCTTGGCTCTGCAGCTACGCCACTGTTCTCAGGATGAATTATTGCAATAGACCTATGAGGAGCTTAACGCCCACTATCTATAGCCTCCGGGGAGCAAATTTCCACTTAAAGACGCTAATTGCGGCTATTAACATGGCTACCATGAAAGGATAAATACAACAACACACACAAACACCTTGTAGACACTCTGACCGTCCTGGCGGTAACCCCAAGTCAGGCTCCGGGTGGAAAGAAACAGCCAGGAGCGGTAATCCAGAGCCTGACGCAGGGTAGCCGCCAGGAGATATAGGGACAGCAGGAGTGTGGTGGTGTTTCAACCCCCAGGGATCCAGACACCGGCAGCCATTCTTCTTCCGGCCCCCAGAGGCTCTGGATCCCACAGGTAAGATTGCCGATTGTTGCCATGACAACAGACGGTGATCTCACTATAGGGTACAGCACCACCCGGAGGATGGAGGGAGAATTGCAGTGCTGGATTTTATGGAGGCAAGTCTATGCAGGGGCTGCTGCAGATCTCTCCGCGGTGTTATCTTTTTTCCCTGGTTTTAGGGTCTAAAAGCATGTGAAAAAATTGTACCACCTTTAGACCCTAAAATCTGGAAATAATCATACTGCCAGGGAGGTTAAAATATGGTTATCCTGATTTTATCATTATGCTAACCTCATGCATTACACTTCTTACAGCAAGGCATTTTGGGAGCCTTCAATTACAACAGTCTATTGATGCTACTTCATAGGTTGGCTGGAGTAGAATGACACCTGTGGTCATCTTAATACAGGAAGGGCAGCTATACTGTATTGGCGTTTGTCAGTATCTTCTTCAAGTAAAAACGGGTATCAAACGATAGGAAACCACAACAACATGCTCCTTTAATGCTACACACACTAAACATATAGAAGTACAACTTGATTTTTTATTTTTTTTTTACTGCAGAGTTCCTCTCAATATTTATTCTCTTTTGTTTAGTTTCCGAAGCCTACTTTACTCTTCCACAGAGCATGTTTCACATCTCATCACATCAGAGCCAGCAAACCGTCTCTTCCAGACTCGATTTCTCCCCCTGCTGGTGTAAGTTGCTTTCTCTGCAGAGATTCTGTCACTCCTCACAATAAGGCATGCATGACCTGTGAACATGAAAACAAAAAGGGACATTTCCTGTTTAGATATCTTCGAGCCTCTTGATAATCAAACAACGTAGGGATTACAGTAAAACTTCAGAGAAATATAAAGCAGTAATAGTCTTAAGAGTACGATAAAATTACATCTAAAATATTGGAATAAATTCTTCATTCGCAAGTTAAAATAACACCTTCGTTAATCTACATTTAAAGGAAACCAGACACCAACAATATTTACCTTTTTATACATACCTAGGGCTGCCTGTGTCTCATGCTCCCTGTCACCTCCTTTCAACCAAAAAGGTTGCTGCCCCCATGAAATCACAAACATTTGCCTGTTCTTTTAAAACAGGGTGGGTAAGAGATTATATTACCTATCTATTTCAATTAACATAACTAATGTAACTTAATGACACTATGTTTGTATAGGCTGAAGTTCCTCTCTTAAGGTGGCCATACACTTATAGATTTGCAGCAGATTCGACCATCAGATAGATTTCTGTCAGATGCCTGTCAAGTCCAATCTGACAGGAATCTATCTGATGTGTGCCACACACTAGGAACAGATTTCCAATAGATTTCTGAATGAAATCTATTGGAAATCGATCTAAATGCATTAAGGGGCCCATACATTGGTCAATTTCAGGCATCGATTCTACCAGACTACCAAATTCCCCATTCGATCGATTTGTGGCCGATTTTGATCGTTTTCGATCGATTTGATCTATCTGACAGGATGGAAAATCTACGTCGATCTGCTGCCTGCAGCAGATCAATTGCCCATAGCGTTGCATGGGATCTAATAGTCCAATAATGCATTTAGATCGATTTCCAATAGATTTCAGAAATCTGTTCCTAGTGTGTGGCACACATCAGATAGATTCCTGTCAGATTGGACTTGACAGGCATCTGACAGAAATCTGATGGCAGAATCTGCTGCAAATCTATAAGTGTATGGCCACCTTTATTGGACCGTTAGATGCAATGCAACTCTATGGGCCATCGATCTTCTGCCAGCAGCAGATCGACCTAGATCTTCCGTCCTGTCAGATAGATCAAATCCATCGATCGAAAGGGGAATTTGATAGAATCGATTTTTGATCAATCGATCGATTCTATAGAATCTATCGATCGATGGCTGAAATCAACCAGTGTATGGGCCCTTTAAGTGCCTGTAGCATCTGTCAGACCTCACTAAGGAGTATATCAAGATAACACACACACACACACTTCCCTGACCAATTGAAAACCATTTAGGAGAGTATTGTGGGTGAGGGGGGGGAGTAACCACTGTTTTAATGTGAAGAAGCAGGATGTTCTTCTTCATCTCCATGTTCCCCAGAAAAGGAAGTGCAGTGCTATTTGTGCCTGCCCCTGGCATCCCTCTACACAGTGACGTAGCTAAGGAGCCAATAGCTCCAATGCGAGTTTTAGATGGGGTCCAGAAGAACTTTATTGATATGGAGCCCCAAAACCTACCTAGGACAACCTCAGTGTAAAGCCTTGTACACACGCTTGACTAAAGTTGGCTGAGGCAGCAGCTAATGACTGCGTCAGCTGATAATCAAGCTTGTGTACTGAGGCTTGCGACCCACAACACTCAAGCGATCCACCCGGCGGATCTATTAACCCCCAGTGACAAGCGATCCTATTGTCCACACTGCCCCCCCCCCCCACCTGCCGCATGACGTCACGCAAGGGTCAGTCTGTCGTCCCTCCACCTCAGCGTAGCAACAGAATTTGCATCAGCTACACAACGGGCATCCGTCTGTGCAGTCCAGCCCGGCAATTTCACCCAAGGCAATTGGGTAACAGACCCAATGGGCGACATCCATCAAAGGTGTGAACACAGGTGTAATCAGAGGATACCACTATTCAGAGCCCATATAGAGGTAATCATTATCAGCAAACACCTACGAAAAGCTAAATGGATGGATGAAGGAGGGTCCTAAGTTGGCCCTTCTAGTCCAGTGGCCCCTGTGCGATCACAACCTCTGCATCCCCTATTGCTACACATCTGCCTCTGCATGACGACTGTAGGTCTCTTTTTAATAAGTAATTGAACCACCTACTGCAAAGGCAAAGTTATAAGGCCTGTTGAGGAGTAGGGAAGCATGCATTTGCCTGGGATACAATCTATTCCTGTCAGTGGAGCTCCTCACATGCAGAGAGCTGCTGTAGCCCATGGATCTCTGCATACTGCAGCATCATCACAGCCCAAACAGCAATAGCTGTGAACTACTAAGTTAAAAGTTCGAAATCTGAACTGAACAAATCAGGTCTACTGTATGGTAGTACAGTTGTGCTGCATTGGTGTGAAGAATGTGGCAGTCATTGGCTCAAGATGCAGTAACACTCCTGTGCAGCTCATTATCTGATAAGACCATAGGAGTTCATTGGCTTAGTTATGACAGGGCTGGAGCTTTCCAAGGTGCTGAACACGCTGTACAACTGTTTATGAATGATTAAGTGTTCCCTCTCTCAATCTCTACCAACTCCTTTGTCTAACCATAGTGGCTAAAAGTGTGCAGCAAGGGGTCCAATCTGTGTACAGTGAAATGGTGGCTAGCAAGGTGTGTGAGTGTGTGTGTATTGCATGCTTCTGCAACTTCAGGGTACTTCAGTGACTTCAAAACTTCATCCTTCTTGACTGAAGAGTGGCATGCTACAGCACTTGATTAAATAACTGCACGATTCTCATCCTCTTGCTCCAATATTACTCCCAGGTTAAGGTACATATACACATGCGATAACTGTTGACCAAAACGGCCGATAATGAACACTTCAGCTGACGATCATTATGTGTGTACAGTGGCAGCAATTTTGCTCAAGCATCGTTAAAGGACTTCCGAGGCAATCAATTGAATCTACTTTTACTTACCTGGGGCTCCTTCCAGCACCTGCAAGTCATTTGGGTCCCTCACCGCAGCGCCAGTCTTTTCCTGAGGCCCGCCTTGCAGCCTCTAAGGATTGCCGAACCGTGATGGGTTGGCGTCTTCTGCGCATGTGTGGGCATGCTCCATCCCTGGAAGCATTTAAGTCTAAACTGAAAACCTACCTCTTTAGTCTGGCATTCATGAACATCTGACTTTCTCCTCTGTAACACAACCCAGCCTGTAACCCTGTATTGATCTGAGACACAACTATGCGCTTTGAGTCCTATGGGAGAAAAGCGCTTTACAAATGTTATTGTATTGTATTGTATGTGCCCGTCCCACATGAGAATGCACCCACGGCACCGGCGCAGTTCCCGATGACATGGGCACGTCCACATGCGCAGAAAACGCCAACCCATCGGGGTTCACCAATTATTAGAGGCTGCCAGCGGGACCCCGGAGCTGCAGCCAGGGACACAAATGACTTTCTAGGGGCTGGAAGAAGCCACAGTAAGTAAAGCTAGATTTAATTGACCTTTGATGACCAAGCACGACTGATCACAATGCTATTTTAACATACACAATCCTCTGACCGCTAGAAGCCGCTCCGTCACACTCCAATCGTCCTCTCTCTGCCCCCCCACCCCCCCACCATCCATAGCAACAGAACACATCGCTAGCCTCAAGGCTATGGATGTGTCTGTACATCATCGCTCCCTGAATTGTCGCCTGATGGATCGTTGCCCCATCCCCGATGGGCAACAATTCTTGCATGTGTGTACTTAGATTTACACGTTCCCTCATTGACCAAACAAGAACATGTCAATATTCGGTCATTGTAAATCCTTACTAGCGATTTGCTTTTGTGCAGGGCTTTGACTACACCTTCACTAACGTTAATCAGGATTCCTCTGTATTCAGTCTGTTCTCTTATTTCAAATATTCTGCTTTTCTGGAGCAAGGGGTACTTTAACACCCAGCTCCAGTCAATGCGACTGCAGCACTCAGCATGGCAATGCACTGCCAGGTGATATACTGACACTTCTGTTACTTGGCATGAACAAGCTCTTAGGAGGCACCTGCTGCACCTTGTATAAGTATGAGACTACGTTTCTACTAGCCGTTGCGCGTCCTATGAGACGTGCGGTGGCGTTTCTTGTTGTGCGAGTACACCGCCGAATCCCAGAAGCCGTGCCGCGCATGGCTATGGGATTCGCTGCCACTTGCGCCAAAACTTGCTGCAATGTCACCCGAATCGCTATGGCAAGCGATTCGGATGGCTGCTGCATTATCCCCTATGGCAGAGTTTCTCTGCGCCATTTGCCTGCGGGGAAACTCTGCAGCCCAATTTCTGCACTAGTGGAAATGGGCCCAATTGGCCCTGCCACTCAATGGTAAGTAATAATGTAAAAATACTTCCAATACATCTTATCATTTTATGAAATAGCTTCACACACAGAGCCCAATTAACAGGAGCAGTCATTTTCCCTTTCCCTGTGTTCATCTGGACAGAAACCCCCATACAAGATGAAGAGTGGTTTCCTTTATATATTTCTACAGCTCTCATGAACCTGACTTTTTACGTGATGTGAACAGGGCAAGAAAATTGTGCCTTCAGTCACTCAGGGATGTAGAACTTCTGCAAGAGATACATATTCCGTGTCTAGACAGTAGCCGCTTTTCTGTGTTAATTGTGTTACAATTGACATGCAAAGCCAAACCTCACAAATTGTACAATTCAATGTTTTAACTATTGTCTTTCTCTGGTAATTTTCTCCTGCATCAAACTCGGCATGACACTAATTTCCTATTAGGTCTTTTTCACAGAGCTGTTGGGCAAGCAGAGGGTTCTGGGAAATTAATTATTGCTGGGAAACAGTGTAGTTGACATTGGTTAAGATGCTCTTTTGGAAAGATAGCAGCATTTAGGAGAATCTGTCCTGATCACGTTATGCTCAGGTTATCGTAATCTCATGTAGCATGACATTAATTTAATAATTCCCATCTCCAGTTTCTCTGTCAGATGGAATGAATGTTTGATATAGCTGATGACAGATTCTGCGCTTGACAAAATGTTACCTCTTCTCAGTAGTGAAGAAATATATCATATCTGCTTTTCTCTTCATCAGACAGGATCAAGAGAAATACAACTTGTTGAATACATATTCCCGTTTCATTATATTAATATAGCTTTTAAATAAAATGTTAAAGTGGTCCTTGCCTCACATTTTTCTTTCCCTAAAGTCATGATTTGAGCTCTAACTAGGTCATAACATTTTTCTGACTATAGCCTTCGTGACTCCTGTTGTTGTGGGGGGCCCCAGGGGCTTGGTGGGGGGTGGTCTGCTCTTGTATGTATGTAATGCAGAGCAGCACAGTGCCATACATAACCCGCTCCCAGCAGCGTGACAAGTCCTCTTCGAGCCATTCACCTTTCGACTCCAGTTTCTACATGTCATGTGACAGGGATGGAAGCAGCATGGTGATTGGCTGCACGGTGCAGTGATGAGCTACACTTAAAGAAAACCTGAACTGAGAATTAAAAGTCAAAATAAGCATACACAAGTCATACTTACCTTCCATGTAGTCTACTCCTCAGTGTCTTTCTCCTGTCCCACGTCCTGTTTGTTCACTGTGATCAAGGGAATTTTCCGTCCTCCATTTTGAAAATGGCCATTACCCATAACAGCTTTCTGGTCAGCACACAGTTAAACTGTAACATCGCCCACTTGAGCCATAGGGAAACATGGACATTACATGGTACATCAGTTTTCCTCTCAGCTATAACTGACAGCAACTGATATTTTACTGACAGCAACTGATATATTTCAGATCTGACAAAATATTGTCAGAACTGGAAGGGATTATTGTCAGAAGAAAATGGTGAGCATCTGAGAGGAACTGATGGCAAGGTAACTATGTAATGTTCATTTGAAGTTACCTCATGTGTTCATTTTAAATATTTTTACTCACTACAGGTTCTCTTTAAGAAGACCTGTCATGCCCCCCAAAAGCAGGTATTGTATAACACTCTGCTCTGCATTACGTATATGAGCAACCCCTCGACCCCCATGATTAAGGTCAGCTAAACACTTGGGGTGGGGTCGGACAATAGCGTAACCCTCACTGATTAGGAATTACAGCCATAACACACTTTCCTGGCAGAAAAATAGCTTCTGAGAGCAGCAAAGAGATAAAAAAGAGTCAATACTTTATACATTTTAGTTCTGGCATGTGTCATCTAGCAGAGACAATGAAGCAGTAAAACTTAAAAGAGTATATTTTAACATAATATAACTGGGATTTTTTAAAAAGTCATTTTTCGAAGAAGGAAGACAGATGCAATTGTTTATCTTATTAGTTTATTATTACCTCATGTTTCCTTTATGGGACTCTGGTAACTGAGAATCTTACTAAGGCAGTATATCAGATGTTTTGAGGTCTGTTAACTTAGATAGGCTGAAGCTAATTAGCAGCAGGCAGGAAACTCAGGACAGAAGTGCAGCGCCAATATCATTGCTCTGGTGACTTCTGATCACCTTGAGGATGGGAATCCAAAGATTGGAACAGTCAGCATCACTGAATTGGCAAAGCTGTAATCTCTTCTTTCCGTAAAATTCTCCTTCAGTCTGGTTATGTGACCTTACATGGTGTACATGTTCAATCTACAGTACTGTACTTACTCAGAAATGTTAAAGGATGACACCACTCCTTATGCTTATAACAATATTGTATAGTGGTGTCACCAGCCATAATACTTTACCATAGGAAAGACTTGTACATTCAACAATCAAAGGATGAGAACAAGAAAAAAACAGCCTGCCAAATAAAAAGGACAGAGCTACGGTATAACAGAGCTATACGTATAATACATACATTATTTTATATACAAGTATAGGTGGTGCTCACAGTTTTCTGCAAATGGATTCTTGGTGCGTAGGCATCAGTAATGTTGGTTGCAATAAGGATCAGGAATGGATTTCTGCAAAGGCCTCACATGTATGGACAAGAAATGGAAAAGGGAAGCTGTTTCCATGGAAAAGTGATATTGCCAATGAAAGAGAAAGGATGATTGTTACACATGGAAGGCTCCAGATAAAAGATGGGCCACTTAACATGGAATGCATGGCCATACATGAAATGATATGCACACTTCACGCAATGTGTCACAGTGCTCCGGAAGTATCCAAATCACCACAATGCCGATGCAAAGGCTGCAGCGCATTACCACATGATTTATGCCTACAGGCTATATAGTAATGCAAGTCAATTGGCAACGCAGTAAGTGTGCACAACAGGAGCGCGGTGAGAGGCAGCATGCATGCGCAGACAGACGGGAGTCCCAGTGACGTATTTACTGCCCAGCAGGGAGTACGTCATTAGCCAGGGAAGCGGTGCTATGCATATGAACCTATTGTCCCACCATGACGCAGGGTCATATGAAGGCTGACTTCTGCTTGCGCCGCATCGCACCACAAATAATAGGTGTGCAACCGGCATAAGTGTACCCAAACTGAAGCTCGAGTATAAATCCACTTCCTTACCTAAGAAGTGGAAAGACCCTGGATCCTAATGAGGCCTTCCACAGCATCTTCCAGGCCCCCTTTGGCACTGGCAGACTCTCCAAAGGGATTGTGGGTAATCTGATCGGAGCCGCACTCCTCTTCAAGCATGAGCGCAGCAGTACTGTGCCTGCGCAAGTATGGCCATACCTGCACAGCAAGCCAGAAGAGGTGCAGCCCAATCAGCTGGAGGGTCCACGAGTGGCAACAGGGGTCCAGGGGATGACATGGGAAGCCTCATTAGGATCCAGAAGCTTCCCTATCCTTAGAGAAGTTTGTGTTTTTGAACCTGAGCTTCAGCTTGAGTTCTTTTTACGTAAATATGCCTTTGACACACAGTAGAACCATTAAGTAAGTAACTCTTTGAAGTCCAAATAAATAACTGACAAGCAGGTTTGAGTTTTGGTGACACTAGTATTGCTATATGTCCAAACACAGAGCGGCTCTGCAGCTCTTCTATGTAGCAGCACTGCTCTGTGCAACATTAGTAGAAAACACAGCAGAAACTAGAATTATTACTGTTCAGACAGCCACCTTGTATCACACACAGCAAAGTCAATGGTGAGGTAAGAGTTGGCTTGGGGACTATAATTAAAAGCGGCAAGTCTTACTTCTGTCATAATGAATAGTTATAAACAGGCTGGTTTTATAATTCCTGACAACTGATCTGTAGTGATTCACAGTTGAGCAAATATGTAAAGAATTAATCCACCCACAAATTATATTATATCTATGGGTCAATGCTAGAGGGCTGAACTTTGTATATCTCTTGGGGACGTTAACGGCATTTCCCAAACCAAAATCTCTGGCTCTGCCCTCAGCCATTGGGAAGTCAAGCAAAGGAATTTCACTCTGCCTACTGTGTTGTGTTCTCCATAATGTAAAGTAAGATCAGTATCTAGAGGTGTAGAGAAAGTTAGGGGTAGTGAGCCCCTCAAGGCGCGATCTGGCCACCCAAGTAGATCACTCGGCTGCTCCCGCAAGCACTGTACGTGTAGTCAAAAAAAGAAAAAAGGGGAGCGCTCTGAGATTACAGTTCAACAAGGTGCGGACAAAAGATGGAATGGTCTCACCTAATCATAGTATGGCTGGCACAGCGTACACAGCCGCGGTAAGCAGGCGTCCCTCTAAGCCAGCCGGGGACCAGGCTCTCCGTATCGGCAGGGCGGACGTGACGTCACCTTCCCAATAGAGTTGGGCCGAACGGTTCGCCTGCGAACGGTTCCATGCGAACTTCCGTGGTTCGCGTTCGCGTCCCGCAGGCGAACCTTTGCGGAAGTTCGGTTCGCCCCATAATGCACATGGAGGGTCAACTTTGACCCTCTACATCACAGTCAGCAGGCTCAGTGTAGCCAATTAGGCTACACTAGCCCCTGGAGCCCCACCCCCCCTTATATAAGGCAGGCAGCGGCGGCCATTACGGTCACTCGTGTGCTGCCTGCGTTAGTGAGAGTAGGGCGAGCTGCTGCAGACTGTCTCTCAGGGAAAGATTAGTTAGGCTTAACTTGTTCCTGTCTGGCTGCATACCTGTTCTGTGAACCCACCACTGCATACCTGTGCTGTGAACCCACCACTGCATACCTGTGCTGTGAACCCACCACTGCATACCTGTGCTGTGAACCCACCACTGCATACCTGTGCTGTGAACCCACCACTGCATACCTGTGCTGTGAACCCACCACTGCATACCTGTGCTGTGAACCCACCACTGCATACCTGTTCAGTGAACCTGCCACTGCATACCTGTTCTGTTCAGTGGACCCGCCACTGTATACCTGTTCATTGAACCCACCACTGCATACCTGTGCTGTGAACCCACCACTGCATACCTGTTCTGTGAACCCACCACTGCATACCTGTTCAGTGAACCCGCCACTGCATACCTGTTCTGTTCAGTGGACCCGCCACTGTATACCTGTTCAGTGAACCCGCCACTGCATACCTGTTCTGTTCAGTGGACCCGCCACTGTATACCTGTTCAGTGAACCCGCCACTGCATACCTGTTGTGTTCAGTGAACCTGCCACTGCATACCTGTTCTGTGAACCCGCCACTGTATACCTGTTCTGTTTAGTGAACCCGCCACTGTATACCTGTTCTGTTTAGTGAACCCGTCACTGCATACCTGTTCTGTTCAGTTGACCCGCCACTGTATACCTGTTCAGTGAACCCGCCACTGCATACCTGTTGTGTTCAGTGAACCTGCCACTGCATACCTGTTCTGTGAACCCGCCACTGTATACCTGTTCTGTTTAGTGAACAGTGGACAGTCACTGTTCTGTCATTCAGCTACTTCAGCCAGGCGACCATATGGGCTGTAAAGCCACCAAAACCTGCACTCTCGCCATGGTGCGCACCAGTCCAGCACGGCCGTCACTACACAAACAGCTGTTTGCGCTGCGTTACACGGTGAGTTTGGTGTGTCAGTGTGAAGCAGTACCTTAATTACACTACCTGATTGATGTATACACATGCAAGATGTTTGAAAGCACTTTAGGCCTGTCATTTAGCATTCAATGTGATTTCTGCCCTTAAAACGCTGCTTTGCGTCAAATCCAGATTTTTCCCGGGGACTTTTGGCATGTATCCCACTCCGCCATGCCCCCCTCCAGGTGTTAGACCCCTTGAAACATCTTTTCCATCACTTTTGTGGCCAGCATAATTACTTTTTTTTTCAAAGTTCGCATCCCCATTGAAGTCTATTGCGGTTCGCGAACTTTAACGCGAACCGAACCTTCCGCGGAAGTTCGCGAACCAGGTTCGCGAACCTAAAATCGGAGGTGCGGCCCAACTCTACTTCCCAATAGACCTAGCGGCAGTTGCTATGGGGACCTGGACGCTACCTCTAACACACGCGGAAGAGCGTGGTGAGCGGCGTCCGGTCCTCCACAGGCGGCAGGATAAAAGTGCAATAGTGCAGGAAGCACATACGCGGGGAGTATATTAAAAATAAAATTTAATACAAGGACATAGACAACGCGTTTCGCGGGGAAACATCACCCACTTTTTCAAGTCTGACATTACAATTGGAGAAGAGACAACCCTTTATATAGCATCCAATCAGCTCTTTCTACAAGGTGACTACGGAGCCCCAGTGAGTCAAAAGGCCCAAACCACCGTATAGTATGGATTAGAGGGGAAGTGGATGGAAATGTATAATCTCAGCATACTCTGGCAAGAGAATCCACAGACACCCAGTATCTAGAGGTGTGACTGAGAATGTACTGGCTGCAGTAGGTGACAGAGCTGGGAAAGAATCTGCAAACTAAACTTGGTGAGATAGTAGTCATAAATGCCAGAATGTTGAGACGCAACCAGCTTTGGCTTCCGGTGGATGCATTGGCTGTGGCCCTAGCTTCATGGAAAGCACGGTTTTTAATAATAGCATATGGTCGTTAATCAGCAATACACAAAGTGTTTATTTGCAATGTACATCTGGACTTTTTGTCATAAATATATTGAAAGTACCTGGTGGTTGGTTCAAACAGCTGCTTCTTGACGGCAGACTGGGAGTTTCTCCCCAAACACAGAGCTGATCACCTGACCCCACCCATCTGCTCCCTGTGCTGAAAGACATACATGGGTGGCCAGCACAGCAGCTAGAGTTCCTCGTTACTCAGTACTAAAGCATTTACCTTTTCCACACCCATGTGTACCTCTCATCACTATGCCTTGCCTGGAGTAAAACCCCATTTCATACTGTGTTTTCTAATGAACCCATTTATAAAGGCAATGCGAAGAGAGTAAAGAGGGAGGGGATCAAAGGGGCCAGGTGACCTGTATTCATGGCGCTGCTGCCCCCCGAACCCGGCCCTCCACCGTACCAGCTACTCCCTGACTATCTCTTGTGGGTGATTATGGGATCGGGGTATATTCAGATAGCTGTCTCTGCACTGTTGCCTTAACACGAAATGGAACTATAGAGGGGGGGGGGGGGGGGGACTGGAGGCACAATGCAAGGACACAGAGGCAGGTTATTGTATACAGAACATGCCTCTGTGTCCTAATATGTTTCACAAACCCACTTCGGGTTCTCTTTAAAGGGAATCAAATGTGAAAATAAACTTATGATATAATGAATTGTATGCGTAGTACAGCTAAGAAATAGAACATTAGTAGCAAAGATGAGTCTCATATTGTTTCCAGTACAGGAAGAGTTAAGAAACTCCAGTTGTTATCGATGCAAAAGAGCTTCTCTGAGCTCTCTGACCCAACTTGGGTTGGAGACAGTGCCATTTTCTGAAGCATTTATACATCAAAGAAACAGTAAAATACAACTTCAGTTAAGGTTTTACTGCAGGGGAGTTCAAAGGGTAATTCGCTCTGCTCTGTTTCATAGTTTAACATACAGAGTGTAGTTTATAAACTGCATATATAAGAGAATGATGCAATTCTATTTAAAATAAGCTACATAACTGAAAATAAAATATGAGACTCTTTTCTTTGCTACTACCGTAATGTTATTTTGATTATCTGTGCTACACATACAATTCATTATATCATCATTGTTTCGCTTGAGGGTCACTTTAAATAGGTGTAAACAATGGAGGTGACATATTGGCACAGACTGATCAAGCAAAATATTTCCAGACAGCTTTAGGTGCCTCCAGTAAAAATAAGCCATCACTTTCATTGTCCCAGTATCAAATCCACTTTGATATTTTTAATGAGCAGTTCAACCTGGCAGACAAGGGTTTAAGCTGAAATCAAACCCGAAACACCTTTAACAGAGAGCAGAATTCTTTGCGAGGCAGATTTATTGTTGGCGACAAATTTATAGGCGAACGTTATTGCATGCCTATAATCTACAAGACAACATATCGTTCTGCCAAGCTCTCTGTGCGAGGTGCCCTCTCCGTATTTGTCACGTGGAAGGGAGAACATCTGGAATCCAAGGTGGAACAGCTGATGTTTAATGACTCTCCTGTAAAAGAGAGAAAAAAAGAAAGAAGAAATTAATGGCACGAGGCTGTGAAAATACCGATTTTTATGGTGAGAAATCAGAGGTGGCTGTAAGTCAGAAGTTCATCATTCTATTTCCTGTATCGCGAAACGCAGTGCCCAGGAGCTGTATGAAAGAGTGACTATAATGCTATGTATAAACACTCCTGCTGTTCATTCATGTAACCACACCGCATGTTCTGTTCTATTGTTCCCGGGGCTGTACTTGTAGACTTTATGCTGCCCTGCGCACACGTGAGTGATGATCCCCTCGTTTAGAACGTCCCCACCCACTTTGCCATCACTCATGTTAAATGATTATATGATTAGTCCTGCAGATATTAAACCCAATCAACTGTGATCAGTAGAACTATCTTAAAGCCCTGCTTTAGAAAGCGTATTCCTAGCCTTTCTGTGACTGTAGACACACAATGGCAGCAATGGTAAGAGCTTGTTTTAAACTGTGCAGAAGTTCCTTGGTTAGATAATTTATTTATTTATTTATATAGCGCCGACATATTACGCAGCGCTGTACAAAGTATATTGTCTTGTCACTAACTGTCCCTCAGAGGGGCTCACAATCTAGTCCCTACCATAGTCATATGTCTATGTTTGTGCATGTATGGTCTAGGGCCAATTTTTTGGGGGGAAGCCAATTAACTTATCTGTATGTTTTTTGGGATGTGGGAGGAAACCGGAGTGCACGGAGGAAACCCACACAGACACAGGGAAATCATACAAACTGCTTGCAGATGTTGACCTGGCTGGAATTCGAACCGGGGACTCAGCACTTGCAAGGCGAGAGCGCTAACCACTATGCCACCGTGCTGCCCCCAGATAATATCAAATAACTCCCAAACTGTTATATAGTAAAAAGGAGGAGCAAACAGTCGCGCACTAGTGGATGGAGCAGCCTGGGTGTACTCAGGGTCAGTCCTCAACCCCTAAAGAAAAGTAATACAATTTGTAGTGGGAGCACCTGGCGCTCAGAATGATGAGCCAAAATGATAAAATGTAGATAGTCACAATATTAGATCAGTCGAGCATCAAATGCGGGGAAGCACTGTAGGGGCGGCAACGCCTTTCTCAACCCACAGTGAATTGCCCGTCTTACACAAGTCTCGTGACAGTACCTCTAAACTGGATCAAATACCCCAACCGAAGATGGTGCCTTTTCCTCCTGTAGTGTAATCCGTTCCGGAATAAGAAGGAAAGAGAAGGATCAATAGCGCAGCTAGGCTCAAAGCTCGCGCGGAGATACTCTGTCCTTCCCTCTCCACATCCGCCGGTAGTGACGTCACCCTTTGCGTTTCACCGCTCTCCAACCAAGTGTCGGCTTACTTCCTTGGCATTTCACAACTTCAACATGGTCAACACTTTTTGGAAATTCATGTTGGCCCTTCCCCAGTACTGCTTCACGTCTCCTCTAATCTTCCTGACGTGTTCATGTAAAAGGCGCCTTGACTTTTCGAGTTGAGATGTTCAATTATTTGGGAGAAAGGAAGTCCTATGGTGGAGATTTTCTGAGGGCACGGATATTTTCTCCAGAACTTAGAGCTGCAGCTTCTGGGAGAATTGAAGACTTACACAATGGATCCTACGATGTCCATTTTACATTGTTCAGAACACTAGGCAAGACAGGTCCAGAAACAATCCAAAGGTCGTACACAGAGAATCAGAAGAGTCAGTCCAGGCAGCGATCAAGCGTAATCCCAAAATTCAGGCAAGAGTTGTAAAGGCAGATCCACTCAGAGTACAAGCACCCAGTGCTTCTCCAAGGCAGCTAACCGGTACAACAGGCTGTTGTACCGGTTAGCTGCCTTGGAGAAGCACTGGGTGCTTGTACTCTGAGTGGATCTGCCTTTACAACTCTTGCCTGAATTTTGGGATTACGCTTGATCGCTGCCTGGACTGACTCTTCTGATTCTCTGTGTACGACCTTTGGATTGTTTCTGGACCTGTCTTGCCTAGTGTTCTGAACAATGTAAAATGGACATCGTAGGATCCATTGTGTAAGTCTTCAATTCTCCCAGAAGCTGCAGCTCTAAGTTCTGGAGAAAATATCCGTGCCCTCAGAAAATCTCCACCATAGGACTTCCTTTCTCCCAAATAATTGAACATCTCAACTCGAAAAGTCAAGGCGCCTTTTACATGAACACGTCAGGAAGATTAGAGGAGACGTGAAGCAGTACTGGGGAAGGGCCAACATGAATTTCCAAAAAGTGTTGACCATGTTGAAGTTGTGAAATGCCAAGGAAGTAAGCCGACACTTGGTTGGAGAGCGGTGAAACGCAAAGGGTGACGTCACTACCGGCGGATGTGGAGAGGGAAGGACAGAGTATCTCCGCGCGAGCTTTGAGCCTAGCTGCGCTATTGATCCTTCTCTTTCCTTCTTATTCCGGAACGGATTACACTACAGGAGGAAAAGGCACCATCTTCGGTTGGGGTATTTGATCCAGTTTAGAGGTACTGTCACGAGACTTGTGTAAGACGGGCAATTCACTGTGGGTTGAGAAAGGCGTTGCCGCCCCTACAGTGCTTCCCCGCATTTGATGCTCGACTGATCTAATATTGTGACTATCTACATTTTATCATTTTGGCTCATCATTCTGAGCGCCAGGTGCTCCCACTACAAATTGTATTACCAAACTGTTATATAGCTTGGTTGAAAAAAGACATCTGTCCATATAGTTCAACCAGAGAATAAAAAACATCACTGTCTTGAACCTGCACATACCCCAGTTGTCCCAGAGGAAGGCAAAAACACCTTTACAGGTGTGGGCCAAGCGGATCCGAGATAAAAAACTAACTATAACAAGTAACTTGTCTATATATCTTATCTAAAGTTTAGATAGTTTACACAGGATATCTAGCTGCAAACAGCTTCAAAAGTTTATGATTATTTATTCCTGTGATACAATGAGGGCAGCCATGTTCTGTTTGTCACATTGTCACAGGATGAGGGCTGGAGATGCTATCAGCTTGCCTGTGTGTAAATTCAGTCCCCTCTCCTCCTCCCCTTTAACCTCCTCCTGCCCAGACTGAGCTCCCATCAGCCCTTGCTATGGTGCCAAGGCATAAAAGGAGCTGTGGGTGAGGCTTGTTTAATTTATAGGGAATTAGAGTATTAATTCAAAACAAAAAAAGTATTTGGCTTGAGAAATGCCCTATAAACTAAATGAAAGGAACACAATTATAAAATGAATAAAAGTTTATCTCGGATCTACTTTAAAGTAAACCTGAGATAATCAAAGTTTCCTCCAGCCCCCTGTAGTCCATTAGCTCCCGCCGTGTTGGTCTTGTCCCCTCCGTTGGGCTGCAGTGGAGTCTGCCAACGAGCCAGGTTGCTGGCTACTGAGCATGCGCATTCCCCAGCGCAAGCACAGTTACAGTCTTCACTAACTGTGCATGCGCAGAACTCTCTTGACCGTGGTAGCACGATCTGGGGTGTACCCAGGTGGGACTGCTCATGCACACCAGCCCCCGATTGGCTCATGCGAGGATTTTACTGGGGCTAAAAGTGACGCAATATAGGCGACTGAGCTAACAGACCACAGAGGGCTGGAGAAAGGTTAGTATAAACCCTTTCATTTAATATCGCAGGTAAACTTTAAAAGGGGTTGGAACTGCAAATAGGAAAACTCTTGAACCTATTTCTAGGTACAAGAGAGGGTAATGTAACATAGTTCTCCCAAAACATTTTTTTTCATTAAAATAGAATCATACATTACTGCTGTCTGGCACTTTCATTGGTCTGATGAAGACTTGGGCTTAGAGTAGACCCGTGAAACGCATTATCAATGCATAATAAATTACATTGATACATGAAATTGTTATTAAGGTAAGCCACCCCTGCCTTTTGTCATTTTCATTTGCTTTTAACTTAGTTTTATATATATACCTGGTTCCTTCCCCCCCCCCCCCCCCCCCCCCGTACAGCAATCAGAGGATCTCTGTTAAAGTGATACTGAAGCGAAAATAAAAAAAAACGTATGATATACAAGTAGTACCTGGTTACTGAACGAGATAGGGACTGTAGGTTCGTTCTTAACCTGAATCTTTTCTTAAGCGGGAACACTGTGCCATCTCTGTCCCCTGTACCTCCTCTGTGCCTCTAGTGTCCCCCTCTGTGTCCCCTTTGCCCCCTGTGCCTGCTTATACAAGTTTAAAAGCCATTTTTCTTTGAATTTTTAAAAATTGATTTTCTCAAAAACTACAAGTCCAATTTCACATTTTTTTTACTTGTTGCCATGAAAACACAGAATCCAAGCTTTTCAATATCGGCGGAGCGTTCGTAAGTCGGGGCGTTCGTAAGTCAGGGACTACCTGTAATGTATTGTATGTGTAGTACAGATAATCAATAGAACATCAGTATCAAATAAAAGTCTCATATTTTTATTTTCAGTTACATAGCTAAAAAGTTTTTATAACATTGCATCATTCGGTCATATTTGCAATTACAAACAACACTGCATTTTAAACTATGAAACAGAGCAGAGCTGATGACCCTTTGAACCCCCTGCAGTAAAACCTTATCTGAAGCTGTTTGTCACTGTTTCTTTGATGTATAAGTGCTTCAGAAAACAGGACTATCTCAGAGAAGCTCTTTTGCATAGATAACAACTTAAGTTTCTCAAAGGTGGCCATACATCAGGCGACTTGGTGGCCAGTCGACCATTATTATTATTATTATAATCGAATTGGATGAAAATTGGTGCTGCTAAGTGCATGCTCGACCGACAAAGCGACCAATTTTGGGATGAAAATTGGTCGCATTGTCAATCGCACAAGCTGTAAGATGCCGGGCCGAAGTTGGTTGGTCCAGGGATGCGCCGGTATAGTGGCGGATTTCAGAATGAGCAATGAAACGGCGAAACGCCCGCCGCTGCCGCCACAATGTATAAATGTGCCTCCCCCATGTGTGTATTATACATTGCCTGTCTCGTGTCAGTCTCCGCATGGTGTCTGTAACCTCCGGGTGGTCTCCAAACACGCCATGTGCGCATAGTTTCTAACGTCAGCGCATAGCGTCAGACGTCAGATGCTATGCACCAGTAGCATGTACAGAGAGCCGCCCGGAGGTTACGGACACCGCACAAAGGCTGCTACAGGACAATGTATAAATGCACACACTGAGGGGGGCAAATTTATACATTGGGGGGCAGCGGCGGGCGGGTGGCGGGCTCAGTCAATTCCCTGAAGACTTCATGCTGAAATCGAACGGGAATCGGCCTGCAGTATATGGGCAGCTTCAACAAAGAGACAAATTTATCTCTAATCAGATTTGATAAACTTGTCTCTTTGTCGAATCTGCCCATAATCATTAGGTGTATGGCTGCCTTAACTCTTCCAGTACTGGAAACAATATGATACTCTTTCCTTTGCTACTAATGCCCTATCTCTGAGCTGTACTACACATACAATTCATTATATCCTAAAGGTGCCCATACACTCGTCAGATTGGCAGCAGATAGATAAGAAATGCATCTGATGATCTATCTGATGCGTTTTTAGAACATTTTTTACCAGGATAGAATTCCAATAGATTTCAGTTTGAAATCTATTGAAATTCGATCTGATGGCATTTTTTTGCCATCAGATTTCCATTAAGGCCAATGCAAAATGATAAGCAATCTCATCAGATCGACCTAAATTTTCCATCCTGCCTGGTCGACGGAAATCCATCGAAATCGGCCATCGATCGGTCGATTGGCCAACCGATTTGCAAACGATCAATCGATCGATCGATCGGGATCGATCGGTCGGACAGAAAATCGGCTGAGTGTATGGGCCCCTTAAGTTTATTTTCATTTCAGATTCCCTAATAAGGGAAGTGGTGGCCTGCAAGTCTCACTGGACATATTCAGAAATGCTCCTTCCAAGTAAAGAGTTCAATAGTAATTTTTTGGTTGGGTTTTGGGTGAAAGCGGATAAAAGCACTTAGCTGTGTGAGCTGACGTATCTTTAAAGGATATATTATAAATGCAGAAACTGTAAGCCTGTGTACTTCTAAAAGAAACTATTCCAAAGTTCATGTGAAGTTCAAACAAGACAAAAATAATAATAATGAACTTTAAAAAAAGAGAAATGTTAAAAAAAAGTTTATATAATTGAAGACATTCCAGACATAATAATTGGTTTTATTTCTATCTCTGAGACATCCAGATCTTCCACTCCCGCCAGCCTTGTACACTTCTTCAGCAGTCTGTATATAACTAATCACCTTTCATTTCTCCACCCTGGGAATTCCTTCTGCCAAACTGGGGCAGGGAAGAAGGAGCACTGTTGACAATTTGCATTTTATATACACCAAGTCATTAAAATTGGTAACTCTTTCAGGAACAGCCCAGCTTTCCCGAGATGTACCGAGCGCTTAGCAGTCAGATATTTTGTGAGGAATTTATCATAAAAATCAGTAGCGCCAATGTCAACGTGGGGACAGCCAAGACTGCATAAGAGGGTCTGTCTTAACCTCTTGAGGACTGCAGTGCTAAACCCCCTAGTGACCAGGCCATTTTTAGTAAAATAGGCCACTGCAGCTTTAAGGCCAAGCTGCAGAGCCGCACAACACAGCATACAAGTGATTCCCCCCCCCCCCTTTTCTTCCCACCAATAGAGATCTCTGTTGGTGGGGTCTGATCGCTCCCCCCATGTTTATTTTTTTTAATAAATATTATTGTTAGTGTTTTTTAATTTAAAAAACACTGTTTCTTTAAATATCTTCCCTCCCTCCCCACAGCCGGCCAATTACGGCGATCGGCTGTCATAGGCTTCTGCCTATGAGAGCCGATCGCTCTCTTGTCCCCCAGGGAGACAGACGTGTGACACGGCTGTCCCCAGTACAGCGCTACTGCCGATCGCAGCGCAGTACATGTAAATAGACGGCGATCACGCCGTCTAACGGTGACTGAAGGCAGGGCGGAGCTCTACCCCCCAAGCAGGAGACGCGCGATCTCCTGCATTAGCTGGCCCCAGGACTTTACGACAATTGGCGTTAGGCGGTCCTGGGGCTGCCGCCGCGGCCACGCCCATTGGCGTGATGCGGTCGGCAGGTGGTTATAGGGAATCTGAAGTGAAAATAAACTTATGATATCATGATTTGTATGAGAAGTACAGCTAAGAAATAGAACATTAGCAGCAGAGATATGAGTCTCATTTTGTTTCCAGTACAGGAAGAGTTAAGAAACTTCAGTTGTTATTACGTAAAAGAGCTTCTCTGAGCTCCCAGACCCAACTTGGGTAAGCTACAGTGCTGTTTTCTGAAGCACTTATCTCAGCCTCTCTCACTGTTTTTTGTTTACTGCCAAGAAGTTGAAAGAGTCCTTAGCTCTGTTCTGTTTCATCATTTAAAATACAGAGTGTAATATGTAAGCTGCAAATGTTAGAGAATGATCAATGTTATTTAAAAAAAAAAAAAGCTATATAACTGAAAATTAAAATATAAGACTCTTTTCTTTGTTGCTAACGCTCTATTAATTATCCGTACTACACATATAATTCATTATATTATAAGTTATACGTTTTTGTTTTGTTTTTTTGCTTCAGTGTCACTTTAAGGTGGCCACACACCATGCAATTTTTTTTTACATTTTGTTTCAATTCAAGAATTCTAATGAACTTTTCTGATTTATTGTAACACTTAAAATATCCGATCAATATACCGCACACGTGCGTTCAATTATTCCCCAATTATGTAAAAAACATTATTAAAAACTCTGAAAAAAATGCTTCAGACAGTTGGATCTGAAAAAACCACCACTCCCGATCGACAGGAAATCCGGATCTGATTTCTCACTTGAATAAAACAAAAAAACTTTCAATGTTTCGGGACAATTGAGCGTTTTTATCAAATTGCCGAAAAATCTGATCATTTTATTGCATCTTGTGTGGCCACCTTTAAGATACTTGAACATTAGAGAGTTGTGTTCTACATCCTGCTAAAACAGGATCACAACGCAATGGCCTTGTGCATTACGCGAGTGTTGCAATGCTTACAATATAAAACACACCGTACATAAGTCACCACAACTGTAAATGTGCGTTATTCCACACAATGCATTGCTAAGGCACCCATGTGAACATACCATTAAAATATAATTGCAGGGCCGGTTCTTTCATGAAGCAAGGTGAAACATTTGCATCAGGTGCAGAGATTACAGGGGCAGCATGTTTGTACTGTATTTACACTAACAGCATTCAGTTAGAGTAGGAAGAGAAGCGAGAGGAGAGCAACGTGAAGAGGTCATCATTGGGGAAAAGCAGCTTGATGTGCTGTGTGAGGAGTCTGACTGAGTGAGAAGGAGGGAAGGCAGGAGAGCAGCAGTGTTTCATTTGACTTGCACAGCAGAAGGGAGGAGATGGCACTGCTGTCCTGACTGAGAAGGAATGGAGTAGCTGAGGGTGAGCAGTTTATTTGTCACAGACTCACAGCCAGCCAGTGTGCTATTGTGTTGAGCTGCAGCATGTCATGTGAGTGCATTAGATTAACCACCCTGGCGTTCTGATTAAATCGCCAGGGTGGCTGCGGGAGGGTTTTTTTTTAAATAAAAAAAAAACTATTTCATGCAGCCAACTGAAAGTTGGCTGCATGAAAGCCCACTAGAGGGCGCTCCGGAGGCGTTCTTCCGATCGCCTCCGGCGCCCAGAATAAACAAGGAAGGCCGCAATGAGCGGCCTTCCTTGTTTTGCTTACATCGTCGCCATAGCGACGAGCGGAGTGACGTCATGGACGTCAGCCGACGTCCTGACGTCTGCCGCCTCCGATCCAGCCCTTAGCGCTGGCCGGAACTTTTTGTTCCGGCTACGCTGGGCTCAGGCGGCTGGGGGGGACCCTCTTTCGCCGCTGCTCGCGGCGGATCGCCGCAGAGCGGCGGCGATCGGGCAGCACACGCGACTGGCAAAGTGCCGGCTGCGTGTGCTGCTCTTTATTTGAAGAAAATCGGCCCAGCAGGGCCTGAGCGGCAGCCTCCGGCGGTGATGGACGAGCTGAGCTCGTCCATACCGCCCAGCTGGTTAAGCAGAGCAGTGGCGTAGCAAGAGATTATGGGGCCCCATAGCAAAGCTTTCATGGGGTCTTCATATGCAGGCACACTTAAAGAGGAACTCCAGTGAAAATAATGTAGTAAAAAAAGTGCTTCATTTTTTACCATAATTATGTATAAATGATTTAGTCAGTGTTTGCTCATTGTAAAATCTTTCCTCTCCCAGATTCACATTCTGACATGTATTACATGGTGACATTTTTACTGTGGGCAGGTTATGTAGCTGCTCCTAGCTGTTTTGGCTGTTAGAGACAGCTGTAAACAGCTAATTCCTGTCTGTGAGCCTTGTTACATTGTGGCAGTTTGCCCAGAGTACCGCGGTACTCAGAGCTTCTTGTGGGAGAGGTTTGGGCACAAAATCAGTCATACAGCGCCCCCTGATGGTCTGTTTGTGAAAATCATTATATTTCTCATGTAAAAGGGGGTATCAGCTACTGATTGGGATAAAGTTCAATTCTAGGTTGGAGTTTCTCTTTAAGCAATGCCGCCTGCCCCTACCCTATGGATATGAGGTAGGTGGGCAATTTAAGCAAAGTAAGAGGGTGGAGAAACACATCAAAGTTAAGTTAAGCTGCTGTGGCTGCTATGGCTACTGCTATGCCCCGGAAGCAGAGTAAATTGTCGGGTGCTGTGCGATCATTCCAAATCGGAGGGGGGGAATCATCCTCACAAGTTTGCCTCAGACAAAAAAATGTCTAGAACCGGCCCTGTATATTTGCAATGCATTTTACATAGCCTGACACAATGCAATCTGTCAGTGTAAAAGTAGCATTATAGTTGTGCTTTAGGCCTCTTTCCCTGTGACCACTGTCTGCATACACATATGTCATGCTGGTGTCTATATGGTGCACATGGATGTATTCTGTAGCTCCCTTGCAGGATTAGTTTGATATTTGTCCCAAGAGAGGATGTTAGGATATGTGCTCCTAATCTTTTGATAGGTTTGAGGCACTCTATGCTTGCATTCTTCACTATGCATATTATTATAGGGACAGAGTTAGGACTCATACGAAGTGTTTGTAGCCTCTAATGTGACTACACAAGAGAATGTATTCTTTTGTAACTTTTAAGTTAGCTGTACGGATAGCGTTAGTTCCTGGATGACTGATTTGCATTAAAGCATTTGCATGTGAGTGTGCAAAGGGTTAACTGATTTTGCTCTTTCACACAGGAGTCTGAGGGAAGTGACTTCACTGCCTCTCAGCTGCTCCCAAGCACCAGCCAGACACTTGTTAGCGCTCGGTATGGGCGGTGATAAGGCGCCCTCATGGAGTCACATCTAAGTCCAGCTATGTTCAGATGCAACATCTCCCTTTTTTTTTTTCACTGCTAGGTATCACCACCACGTGTCAAACAATGACATGCATGGTGTTGCAAAGGCTGCATTCAGCAATTTTTTAATTGCACCCAAATGACGCTCTTTGGCGGCAGACAGGATGCGGAACTGCCTAAACACGCACGTAATTCAGTTATTGATCTGGAAGAGGCCTTGAAGTGTTTGGCCAGAATTTGTTTTCCTCTTGGAAGATTTCTACCTGAAAATAAATAAAAAGACATGCTATTGAAAAGACAAGTTGCTATAGCAACCCCCCAGTAACTTCCCACGATGATGTCACACGGGCACTTTGAGCCTGTTTCCTAATATCTTCTGAAGGGTGCCTTTCAAGACCATGCTCATCCATAGGCCAAAATGTGAATTACGGCTATAGAGGAATTCAGACAAATTTTTGGTGCCATCAAAAGATGGAGCCCAAATTACTATAAAAACAGTACATCTTTCCCTGAGTCCATGGCGGCCTGGTGGGGGAGTAGTAATTAACGCCCCTGGGACTTTTGCAGGAGCAGGGTGAGCTGTTTTTCAGCTTTGCCCTGCACCAAAATTTCCCGGTGCTGTTTTGCATATATGCACATGCTTAATTCCAGGTGCCCTTATCCTCCCTGGTGCCCCCTGCACAGAGTACATATGGATAGGCCGCCGGGAGATTTGGGCACAAAATAAAGCCTGTAAATTACTATTCTCCCTCCAGGCTGCCATGGATAGTGGGGGTAAGGTGTAATTTGGCTTCCAGCTATTGCTGGCGGCCGAATTACAGTGTTTTTTTAGTAATGTGGGTTCTGTCTTCTGACAGCGCCTAAATCATTCAATGAGCGCTGCTATAGCTGTAATTCCTATTATGGCCTATGGTGGCTCTGGCTGCGTCCAAATCTCCTGCACTGTTTTAACTGCGCTCACCCTGCACGTCCCCCCTGCCTTTTGCTGCCACACACCAAACCTCTGTTATCCCAGAGCATGCTGTCCAAACACACTACACTAACATGAGTGGTGATTTCACCCAGGAACATGTTTTGGGTCTTTTATATGCCACGTCGTAATGTTAACATCCATGTTAACTAGACCTTTAAGCTAAACCTGAAAATTTACGAGACTAGATTTCTGTAGCAGCAACAACAACACTAAATATCCCATGTAAAGTATGACCATTTTCAGTCTTTGCAGTTTATTTGCCCTATTTTCCTATAATTCTCAAAACTGTTGTAATCATTATTTACTGTTCCCTTTTTCTGTTTTTGTTTTACTTTTGGTTAACCCCAGAAGTTGCAGCCCCATCATTCTCTGCTGGATGCTGACAGGTAGCACTATGCAGCAACTCCGACTAATTAGTGCAAAGCTGACCAGTACTTATGGTAAATGAGCTATAGCAGGAAATGCTTTGTAATAAATATGTTACATTTACACTTAACATTGACCTCTTGCCATAGGAAACTGGATTTCCCTCTCTGGGAGTGGAGTGATGGGTCAAAAGGTGGAGGAGTCGCTGTATAGGGAGCTGTGTGCAATACATTAAAATGACTTACTATACCCTGGCTGTATTTATAGAGGCAGCAATAGTGCACTGCTTGGCTTCACCATAGCAATAGCTGAGTTATTACCACACAGCAATGACTGGGAGGATTAAGAGGTATTTATGGCGAATGTTTAATGGACATGGGAACTTGATACCAGCTTCATGTATTAAACTCTGGGAAGGGGGGAAGAAAAAAAACGAGACACAATGAGCTTCAATTATGACCTAGCGAACGTGGAATTTTAGCATCTGGATTTCATTGTATGGGTCATTTTTTTTTTTCACAACTTGCAAAATGAGTAAATTAATAAGGATGTGAACGTGGAAACTGCTTAGCGTTAGATGTGCGAAATGGATAAGGTGTGAGATGATGGCTTCCTTTATTAAACAATGAGATGCCGTTATTAAATGTTCATGAAATGACGGTTATTATGCTGCGTATTGAATGAGAGATTTCCCAGGACAGCGCCTGGATCCCTGGGTGCCTGCTAGTAACTTATAATCATAGAGGCCTTGTGGTGGCAGCCAGAACACTGCATGCATTGTATCAGTTCCTGCTATTTATCTGTCTAATGAAGGCCTCACGTTTGCTTTGCACACAGAGACCGGCTCACCCAGGGGATTTGAAACTGACAAGTGGTGCTTGCCAGCCAAGAGACGCTGAATAAAGATTGTTGAGCAGCCAATGTTACCCCACATCCATCCATCGCTGATGAACTGCGCAGTAATCGTCAACGCTTTTAACCCTCTGTTTCTCTATCATGCTCCCATGCTTCTGAATGAGTATTAAACACTGTATTTTTTATATCTAGCAATGTACAATACAATACAATACAATAACATTTCTATAGCGCTTTTCTCCCATAGGACTCAAAGCGCTTAGGCTCTCTCAGATTCAGTAATTGGTAGTAGGATGAAGTATTCACACAACAAAAGTTATAATTCTGCAAATGCCAAACTGAACAGGTTGGTTTTAAGTCTGGATTTAAACACGGCCAGGGATGGAGCTGTCCTGATCTGTTGAGGTAGGGAGTTCCAAAACGTAGGGGCAGCATGACAGAAGACTCTGGGACCAAAAGTTTCCAAGTGGACTCTGGGTATGACTAGATTATTAGAACCTGTGGATCTAAGAATGCGGGGATTGCTACGCAGCTGCAACATATCTTTCATGTATCCAGTAGGCCGATCTTGAATAGGACCCTCCATTCTATAGGTAGCCAGTGAAGGGAGTGCAGGACTGGCGTTATGTGGCAGTGACGGGGTTGGTTGGTTAGCAGTCTGGCAGCAGTATTCTGTATCAGCTGTAGGCGGTACAAGGCCTTTTTTGGAAGGCAAGCGTAGAGAGCATTACAGTAGTCCAGTCGGGATGTGATGAAGGCATGGACTAAGGTTGGCAGATCTTCTGGAGGGATGAGGTGCTTGACTTTTGCAATGTTTTTTAGGTGAAAATAGGATGATTTCACCACAGCAGAGATTTGAGTTCTGAAGTTTAAATTCCCAATCAATTAGAACTCCCAGGCTACGTACATGATCAGAGCTGCGCAGATCCGTGCCTCCTATTCCCAGTGATGAAGACTGCAAGTTAAGTTGTTTTGTTATCATGCTCTGCCCTCCAATCAGAAGGACTTCAGTTTTGTCTGCATTTAGTTTCAGCCAGTTGTCATTCATCCATTGCTGTAGTTCACGTAAGCAGGCGTTTATAGTTAGAGTTGGGTCTGTCACACCAGGCTTGAAGGAAAGATATAGTTGGGTGTCGTCTACATAGCAGTGGTATGTCAGGCCATGTTTTTGGATTCGTTTTCCAAGCGATAACATGTAAATCGTGAAAAGCAGGGGAGAGAGGATTGAGCCCTGGGGCACCCCATACTTAAGTGAAACAGGGGTGGACAGGAAGGGCCCCATAGACGCTTTGTGGGTTCTGTCACCCAAGAAGGATTGAAACCACTGAAGAACTATGCCATCAATGCTGCAGTATTCCTGTAGCCTGTTTATCAAGATGTCATGGTCAACTGTATCAAAGGCTGCAGAAAGGTCTAGCAGTATGAGGATCGAGCACTCTCCTCTGTCTCTTGCCATGAGCAGGTGGTTGCATATTTGGATGAGGGCAGTTTCAGTGCTGTGGTGTTTCCTGAAGCCAGACTGGAATCGGTCATAACTGTTGTTTTGTAGGATTTTGGCTTCTAGCTGGAGGTAAACAGCTTTTTCAATTAGCTTGCCCAGAAAGGGGAGGATAGAGACAGGTCTGTAGCTGGTCATTGCATCTGGGTCCAGGGAGGGTTTTTTGAGGAGAGGCCTGATGATTGCTTCCTTCAGTAAAGCAGGAAATATCCCTGATTGTAAGGAACAGTTAACAATTTTGAGGAATACCGGTACGCACAGGTCGGGGCAGTTCAACATGAACTGTGTTGGGCCAGGATCCAGGTCACAGGTAGTTAGGCGGAGGTGAAGGAGGATGCTTGATGTGACTTCTTCATCAATTTCTTTGAAGTTTGACCAAGGTGTTACGTTGTCTCTGCTGATGGTCTTCGGCACTATATTAGGCTCAGATGCTGTACGTTGGATGGCGGACCTTATAGCGGAGACTTTGTCTGTGAAGAAATGGGCAAATTGGTCACAAAGGTCCTTTGAAGACTCGATATTAAGTTTTTGACATGCCGGGTTGACATGGCCGAACGACCAAGAGACAGATCTCTGTCTAATCAAATTTAATTGGAGAGAGATCTGAAGACCGATTCTAGATATATTTCAGTATGACAATGTTGATTCTGCCCATCTGGCCACCCCCTAAATGTAAATGTGGGTTCCCCCCTCCCGTGCCAATGCATTGTAAATCTTACCTGTATAGCTGCCAGGACTCCTACTTTCCTCCGCTGTCTTCCCAGAATGCTGCCATCACACTGAGCCACCACAGTGGTGGTGCATATACCATACGCCACTGTGGCTGGATTGTGTAATGGTTAAGGGCTCTGCCTCTGAGGCTCTGACACAGGAGACCAAGGTACGAATCTCAGCTCTGCCTGTTCAGTAAGCCAGCACCTATTCAGTAGGAGACCTTTGGCAAGTCTCCCTAATACTGCTACTGCCTATAGAGCGCACCCTAGTGGCTGCAGCTCTGGTGCTTTGAGTCCGCCAGGAGAAAAGCGTGATATAAATGTTATTTGTCTTGTCATGTGGCACATATGTGACATGCACATGCACATGCCGGGGCCACATGGGGGAGTTAGTGGAGGAGACTGGGAGCTGGACAGGTGAAATTTTATACTGCACAAGTGGGAAGGAGTGAAGAGGAGGGCGAGGGACACATTTTAGGAACAGTGGGCAGGGGTCGGTCGCTGATATTGTTGGTCTTTGCAATCTGGCATGTCATTACCGCCGCGCACCTAATCAACCTTGTCAGACAGAGATTTTCAAGCATGCTCGATCAATACATTCAACCAGTTTGAGCCCAAATCAGTCGAATCTTCTATCAGGCATGCTTGTTGGGGCACCGATGTTCATTCGACTGGATAAAATTAACGAATGGTTGATCAGCACACAATATCGATAGGATGGGCACCTTTACATTCAGAAAATTCTGGTAAGAGGACAATTTCCACTAATCAAGGTAGGAAAAGAAAGTAACCTAATCAAAGCCACTAAGTTACTGGTTAATTAACAAGCAATAACCCAGTTGGTCAGCAACTAGTGGCTGTAATTAAATATATTGTTTTGTTTTTTCTGATACAGTGAAGATTGTAAGGAGAATATTCTGTGCAACACTAGCTAGAACCTTGTTTGGATGTTTCATTGCTAGCTGTGTTCTTATCTTGGAGAATTCCCCCACTTCCTGTTCTGACAGTAAGAGAGAGAGCAACACATTATTATTTTTATAGAACAGAGATAGCAACAATTTTTTTTTTTTTTGTATAATGGGAAAGAGTTGGAACCCTCATCAATTTTTATATTGATGTCTCTTTTACCAGACACTGGTAACTAAAGCTCCATTCCAGGTACTAATGTTATTCTAATTCTTTGTGGGTCTGGTACAGCTTACTTTCACCTGTCTACAAACTATAGGTTATCTGATGGTAAATAAATAGTTTGTAAAAGTCTTGGTGAGGAGTCCAGACACTGACCTCCCAACTTTTGGAGTCCGGAAAAAGAGACACTAAGACTTGTCCCAATTTTACATGCAGCGCGCGTCCCTATAAAGTTCCCTGGTGTCTCCTTGGTGGTACTTCCCCTATAGAGTTTTCTGGTGTCTAGTGGTTCTCACTCTCCACCATCATATGGCTCCCTGTTGTCTACTACTTCCACCCCCTCCCCATAGTTTCCCTAGTGCCTAGTGGGCACTAGAGCGAGAGGTGAGCAGAGAGGATGGATGCACATTGTTGAAGCCCAGTAGAGGAGGTGAGAGAAGTACTGCTAATGCTGGACCCATTCTCTGCACAGGCTGAGCTGGGAGGCGTGCACCAGGAAATGGGGGTTACCATGGGACACTGGACTGTACTCAACCAAGCCGGGACAGTCCCGGGCAAATCAGGAGAGTTGGGAGGTATGTTGGACACGGTGGGGAATGGTTTGACAGGGGACTATACCTCCCAACTTGGGACAGAGGCGGCAAATAAGGATGGTTGGGAGGTACACACTGGCCATGTCTAACGTACACACAGAAAATACAATAAATCAAAGTCAGGTAGAAGCTCAGGCCATACACGAAAAATCAGAAATGCGCAGTACAGATGGACTAATGTAGAGCTAGTTCAAAAATGGGCTAAGATCGTTACACAGGTAATCAGATGACTACAGTACAAAGGATAGAGACAGGTGCTAGGTCAATATTCAGGCAGACGTCATACACATATGATCAGATATACGAGGCACAGACAAGGATGAGACAGAGACAAAGTCTTCAAGCTAGCCGAGGTATATAACGGGTATCAGATGACTGAGGTGCAAAGGGTGGTGGACTTGCCGGATCATACACAGAAATACAATAATTACTATATATATATATATATATATATATATATATATATATATATATATATATATATATATATATATCACAGTTGTAAACTGACTGGAGTACATATATGACGAAAAACTTAACGACATTTAACATTAATATTTATTCGTTATTACTTCTTGTTTGTTTTTGCAACAGTAATTATCGTTAATAAAGCTTCACAGCGATGGTTCTCGTTAGCAAATTTTGTTAATACCTGTCGCCAAATTCGATTAGTCGGGCCCTTTTTTTTTTTTTTTCAAAATGTTTTATTAATTTTCGAAACATATTTCCACATATGAACATAATCAAGTAGGTCAAAACAGGCACCAGCTTAACTAATGTGGCCCATTCCCTGCACCCCTCCCACCCCAACCCATCCCTCCCTCCCCATCCACTCTCTGATCATACTATCTCCAGGTAAGAATTGCTTATCTCCTCAGACCATTCAATGCCCTCAGTCCCATGTAGTGATCCAATGATCATACACCGAAATTCAGGCGACCCAATGTGCCAGCAATATGTGCTTTTAAATACCATTTGGTGTACTTAAAGGGTGTCAAAATCTTACCAAGTTCTGTGGAGGTAAAAGTATCCAGTAGGAAGGGCTTCCATTTTTTAAAGAACTTCTTAGTGCCTTTCTCTTTGTTCAAGATGGCTTCCAATTTTTCCAGCATCATTAGATGTCTCAGTTCTTCTTTCAGATCCCAAACCGACGGTGGGGTGGGATAAATCCACCTGTTATATATTACCTTTCTTGCTGCTATTAATAAAATGTGAATCAGAGTGGGAATGATAATCGATTTGTCATCTTTCGAAATAGAATTAAACAACAAAATCATGGGGTCTTTGGGTCGTGTAGTCCTACCAATCCTATTTGCATACCTTAGTATTCTGTCCTAGAACTCTTGTATTACAGGACAGGTCCACACACAGTGGAACATGTCAGCTTGTCTAAGGTTACATTTTGGACAGTAATCAATACATCCTGGTATAGGTTTTTCATATTTTATATTAAAGGCATATTTCGCTTGAAAAATCATAAGTAAATGGGATTCCCTCCATCTTTCGCTAACAATTGCTTGCCTAACGCAATTGTTACCTTCCAAAGTCGGGCCCTTTTTTAATGGCTCCCTTTTTTCATGCACGCTTTGAAAAGGTGTGTATTGCAAATCATTGTCCCAGCAATCTCAATGATTGCAAATACCTTCTGTTTTAAGAAGGCAAACTTTTGTTTTGCATTACATTTTAGTAAGAGGGCTTTTTGGTCCTTTGTAGCCCTTTACTCACTCCTAGGAGTTCTGGTTCACCCTGAGCTTGCTGGGTAATCTGTAACTCTGGTTGCTTTAAATCCTACCCCATAGGGCCACATTAATCCATGCCATGCACTGATGAGGATCAACCAATCTGAAACAGTCTGTATGCATGTTGGATTATTGTGGCTCTGTTCAATTGTTACAAATCTGTTCAATTAACAACCTGACACATCATTGCATTCCAGCGGTTCTGGAGGTGTGGCTAGCCTACAGTGACAACAAATGATGATCTGCATATTCAGCAGTGCTGCATTGTGGGAGACGTCATATGCTCACTCTAATCTAAATTATCGCAAATTTCTTCTGTTTTAAGAATGCAAACTTTTGTTTTGCTAAACATTTTAGTAAGAGTGCTTTTTGTTCCTTTGTAGCCCCTTACACACTCCTAGGAGTTCTGGCTCACCACGAGCTTGCTGGGTAATCTGTAAGACATCATTTATACTTTTTATTTTATTTTTTTCGAACTAGTCTAGTGTTGCAGTCCTTTTTCTGCCATCACCACTTACTCCAAGTTTTCATGTCTATAGACTCCGGATTTTAACCATACAGTATAATAAAATGATACTTCCACACATTAAAATGACATCTTATATTTTATTCAGTAAAAAAAGATTTTTGCACTGGTTGCAGGTGTGTGAATAGCAGGAGTCCATCTTATTTTCATCTGTCGGCTGAAATTTACAGTCCTGTGAAAAGCCTGCTTGTTCTCTGTATTTTTTAAACATAATCTGTGTGCAGGTTCAGATATCAGCATAACCTGATAAATTGCAGATTAAATGACTGCCACAGAGCACTTCAGTCCCCCAGCTGTTAATTTCACACGCTGTACAATTCACCACATATCAAGCCCTGTCAATTCCAGCTAATGGCAGGAGGCAGTAAAATACTCCGGCCTTGACAGTCCCAGATCAGGCGCTCCTAAGTCCTAACTCAGGTGGACTGGGCTCATCAGTTATGCACAAATCAGCAATGTGCCAGGGAGAGGGATTGTGTCAGCTGACAGCGCAGACATAAGCTGCAGATAGAAGGCAGGCCTGGTGTCGGGCTGCCCTGACAGATTATCCTGAGGTGCTGTGCCGTATATAAGCAGACTGGCATCTCTCCCCTCCCTTGCCAGTAACACTCCGCCTGGGGACAGCGTTTAAAATGCTGATTTCTCCCTCGGTTCCTCCTTTTAAATCAACGATTCCCCTGAAGAATGTGCAGGTGAGGGATGAAATGCTTCATATATGGGTTTATATCAATTCCTTATCTGTGCACAGGAAAAAAGCATGAATAGGTATCAGTCTGGGGGAGACTTATGTCTGAACAGTGGACTTATACATGGGTAGTGCTTACAGACAGCAGTTATAGCTACATACTCCATGGAAAGATAGACCGCGGAACTCCACAGACGAACAATTGTTTTACAGCGATCTATCTTTCAACATTGGAAGCGGTGTGATGCGAAAAACTGGACACAAAACCGATCGTCGAAAAAAAATGAAGCGAGTTTTCCTCTAAAGTCCATTGTTTGTTGTCGCAGGGCCCCTAGTGGCCAGACCGCACAATGCCTTCCAATCGGTTTCAGCACACAGACCATGCAAGCTGTGGTCGCAATCAGTGTGCTGGATTTTGGCAGCAGACCGACTATAAGGGAGCCTGTGAGTTACGGTAATACAAATTACACACTATTTTAGGGTATAACTGCCACCACCTCTGTTACCATGGGACAGAGGAACCCACTGACTGGCTGACTCTAGACCTGCAAATAGAAAACGGTTAAACACACTCTATTTTATCTAGCTATCAACAATAGTAGCGACTCTTCAGAAGCCAGGGTTCAGTTTTGTGTTGCGGAATAATAGGTGTAGCTGAACAAATAAATGACGTTAGCGTCGTTTATTAAAAATGCAATATAAATAATTAATATATACAGATAATCATTAAAATCAACAATTATAGAGACAAATAATAGCACAGTATGAAATAAAAATGGAATAAAATACTTAAGTTCGTGGAAATATGTCCTTTCTGGGGAAATCTGAGCACATGGAAAATGTCCTTTGTTTCAGTTCAGGCAAATGGCTGCCAGCCACGTGGTCCTCTGGCTGGCTTGATCAGGTGATGGTACACAGGGGAGGACTGCCCCTCCTTGTATGCATCCTGATTTTATGGAAGCTAGTTTTGGGGTGGGACCAAGCCCGCCCCTCTGGTTGACAAACTAATCACAGTTCAATTCCTTGGAGAGAGATCTAGGTTTAAACTTATAAAATGCTGTAACTCAACATCGATAAATGCCACATTTACGCTGATAACAGATTAATACACAGTGGATTCGGGGAATCATACAGCACCAAAATGAATAAATCTGCTTAGGGATGGGCTACAAACTCCCACGAACTCTTAAAATGTGCGAAATTTCAACTGCGCCTAAATGTGTTATTTTAGTAGAGATAGTCAGTGGCATTCTGCTACAATCTTACCAAAACATGACTGGCTATATTTTCACTTTGGGCTGTCCATATGACAATATCCTGCTTTGTTGCTGCCATTCTGACTGTGGGACTGCAGTTTTTGAATAGGCCCCCTGGTGTGGCTTTTTCTGACTATTCCTGTGTATGCTGTCATTCACAGGTAAGTGTAATGGGGTTAATTACCTGGTCAGAGTTGTGTCTTCTTTTGATCAATTTAATTTAAACCAACATGTCTTCGCTGGTCATCAAACAGACTTCAGGAAAAGAAAAAATGTCATTCTGATCGTTTCAATGACTACGCAAATCTAACCAGGAAGCGATCAGAAAATTGACTGCGCGAATCTTCCCGATTCGCCGGCGTTTCTCACGGCTGTTCCGTGACAGTTATACAATATTGTGTGGAACGAACAATCACCTGTCAAAATAAAAGACAAAAACTTTCCATGGGTATGGACCTTATGTGTATCTACTAGATGTTGATGAAACTTGTGACCACAGGCGGATTGATCTACTAAGTCCTTTTTTACACTAGCAGTTCTGAATAAGGTAGGGGCTTAACTACAGGGAAGCAGTCCCTGCGACCACAAGGGGACACAGAACTGGGCAGGGGCTCCCAACTACTACTTCATTCAGTGTCGGACTGAGAGGTGGAAAAATTGAGAAAATCCATCTGCTGTCCAAGCAGCAGAAACCTCTGTTATCACTCCCAGTAGAAACCTGTAGCAAGTCTTCACTGCAAGCAGCAACACATGATTACTGCTGCTTGGCCAGCAAGTGGATTTCCTCAGCTTTACCAGCTCCCAGTCCAACACTGACTTCACTGCCTCCGATACAGGGGCCCACCCTTCAGATTAGGATTTTTTTATGGCTTCACTTATTATGGGTGTGAAGATTACGATGTCCACACTTGTTTTTATTGCCCCTGCAAGATGGACCCCCAGGCTGTGAGAGTCACCAGGGGTGGGCAAGGGAAAGGGTGTGAACATTGGGTGGCCCCAGCAAAGTTGTTGTGCCCAAAGTATTTGAGGTTTTAATAGTATCACACCTTCATGTGAACACTCTGGTCTTATTTCTTGAAGTATTGACTGATTAGATCTTCTAGCAGTTCAAAAGCATACATTTTTCTACACATTACCTTATTTATAGTCCAACTTTCACAGTCATATGTTACTACTGGGAAGACCATGGCTCTAACTATCCTAATCTTTGTTGGTCAAGTGACATCTGTATCCTTTAGGCCTCTTTTACACTTGCCCACTGCGTCGCCCTGTGTCGCTCGGCTTTCCCAGCCATATTACCGCTACAAGAGCAATGCAAGTCTATGCAGGCTTGTACAACACAGGCAGTGTGACGCAGAGCGCTGGAAGTATACAAATTGCCTCATTCCCAACGCAAAGTCTGCAGGGCATTACCACATGATCCATGCCTATCACACGGATTATGCAGCAATGCAAGTCAATGAGAAATGCAGCAAGTGTGAACAACAGGAGTGCAGTGAAAAGCGGTTAACCCCGTGATGTACTTCCTGCCCAATTGGAAAGCTGTTTGATATGCTCATTTGCTTAACAGATACATCGGGTTTAAAATAAGCCTGGGCCTTCCTTCATGCCCTGGCAGCTTATGTGTCCCTTGCCACAGGTCTGCTCCCAGTCGGTGGCCCGGGGTCCCCTCCGTTGCAGCAACCAACCTGGCGAGATCAGCAGCCTCTGCATCAGCCAGTCAGCGCGCCTCTCATGGTTGCCTCTCTTGTAGCCGGGAGCGTCCTTCGCAGGCGCAGTACTTCTGTTGCTTCGTAGAATACTCCTGGCTATGAAAGTGCTGCCCACAAATGGGTCCAGAACTACAGACAACCTGAGAACTGCATTTCGACATCAATTCTTCTGGAATGGCATGGACTATATAATCTGTCTGATGAAAATTTTTGAAATTTTAGAAGTGGTTAGTCAGTAGTCATGCTACCATAACTAGAGATCAGACTATCCTATCAAAGTACCGAGGCGTATTTAAAAGAATCAAAAATGGCAAAGTTAAGGCACAGGAGATCAGCTATCCATATGAGGAACCAAGGAGCAGGAAGAAATATAGACAAATATAGTGGAAAATGAGTCACAGGAAGTCAAACAGGTTCAGGTTTAGATCACTAATAAACTGGAGTTGGCATGATTATCTAGCAATAAATGCATTTCTCCAAAGGTTTGCAGGGTATGCAGATTTTCCAATCACCCGAAGAGCAGCCTCACACCATTGCCAGAGACAGCGATATCACAGAGGCCATGACACACAAACCCCTTCCTGACACTTAACGTTAACCTTCCCTTCTACCACAAATTATTTGTATTTTTCAAAAACTGCTCCTGATGCCTAACCGTAACCTACACTCCTTATGAAAATTCCCTTTCCATTACTTATAAACATGGCCGGTTCATTGCCGGTTCTCTCATGAAGCAAGGTGAAACGCTTGCATCAGGCGCAGAGATTACAGGGACAGCATGTTTTTACTGTGTGTTTACACTTACAGCATGCAGTCAGAGTAGGAGAAGAAGCGAGAGGAGAGCGAGCAAGGTGAAGAGATCATCATTGGGGAAAAGCAGCTTGTTGTGCTGTGTGAGGAGTCTGACAGAGAGAGGAGACAGGAGAGCAGCAGTGTTTAATTTGATTTGCAGCAGAACGGAAGACGTGGCACTGCTGTCCTGACCATGGAGGACGGCCGACTGGCTGAGGGTGAGCAGTTTATTTATCACAGACTCGCAGCCAACCAGTGTGTTATTGTTTTGAGCTGCAGCATGTCATGTCATGTTGTTGCATATGCTCCATTGCTGACTGAGAACATTTAATGAAGCAGAGTAAATTGTCGGGTGCTGTTCGATCATTCCAGATTGATAAGGGTGGGGCATCCTCATAAGTTTGCATCAGGCAGCAAAAAGTCTACAGCAGGCCCTGCTCATAAAGCTAACCTCCACCTTCCCTATTCCCAGTCCTGACAATAGACATCTAACCTTCTAAAGGTTTCCTATCTCTAAACATTGCCTTTCATTATCTCCAGCCATCCCTTTGGTTTCAGCTATGGTGCCCTCTGTAATCTTCCTAGGTGCCTGAGCAGCGTACATGAAAAAAGGCACCTGGAAAGGAGGGCAAAGGGGATTGCCGCTAGTAGAATATCTTTAACATTAGTGATATTCAACTAGTAAAATATCAGTAATATTTACAGCTAAACCAAGCCCTACTGTCACACTGAACTCTCCCTCTACTGACACCTAAGACCTTTCCTAGTGTTGCCTAACATCCCTAAGACCCCCCTCCCCCGCTGGTGCCTAACCCTAAGCCTGGTGCTACCTGGCCCCCCGGTGGCGCCTGACCCTAAATCACCCCCTAAACCATAACCCCCCTCTGCCGCAGAACAGCTTTATTCGGCAAAGAAGGTAAATTCCGGCGCCCGGAGGCCCCTGATTAGCAGCATTCTCGGGACCTCTGGGTGCCAAAATGTACCTTCTTTGACACATATCTTGGCCATAATAAAAGCCAAGATTTGCGGTGAAGAAGGTATATTTGGGCGCCTGGAGGCACCCGATAGCAGCCGGCGCGTGCATCCAAATTTCCATTGCTTACCCCAAAATGCGGATTTTATAATAGGCGCCTATGGCAGCACCATTTTTTTCTAAAGGGAGCCTGCGCCATTTTTCTTGCTTCGGCATAAAACCAGAATAGTTTCAGCACTTGCTGTTCAGTCCTGCTGAAGCAGGTCCATTGGAGTGTCCCTGATGACAGATTTTCTTCTTATATATCTAGCCGTCAGAATGGGCAGATATCTTATCACCTGTGGGTCTACATGAGAAATCAATATCTAGCAATAAGGTGCCAATAAGGAGAGGTTGGCTGTTGGTTGTCTCTGTTGCCACCATAGACTGGAGATTCACACCATGTTTGGTTGTTAACAGCCAGCATGAAAGAAGCTCGTTACAATTTGAAAGTTTAGCAGCTTTTCTGTAAAATTCACAAGTTTCTTCCGTTTCCCTCCTAAGACTGCGTTGGCTCCTTTGAAGAATGCTCTCACCACGGCTGAACCGAAGCTCAAACTATCGGATGCAGCAGATGGTCATCTATTATAAAGCATTTTCAAATGCATCTGATGTGTTATTAAAATGACCAGATGTTTGTTCTGTAATAAGTGCCATGTTGTGAAATGAACGAGCTAGGTATTATTAACTCATTTGTCACTGTGGTTTTTTTCTGCTAGTCATCCATTACGGCTTTTTTTCTTTTCTCTTACAGGAATACGAGTGACCTGGAAGATGGCAGGACCTGATTGGCTACTGCAGACAACACTCTCACTTCTCTTCTACTGCAAATTTTCAAGATTAGACTCCAGTCATTTTAAGCAAAAATTGAAAATGAAATTGTAACAATAGCCCTCATTGGCTTTTTTTTCAAAAGGTGCTAGCAGGGATTCAGGTAAGGACTCTGAATAAGAATGCAGGGCACGGTGGTGTAGTGGTTAGCATTCTCACCTTGCAGAGCTCGGTCCCCGGTTCGAATCACAGCCAGGGCACTATCTGCAAGGAGTTTGTATGTTCTCCCCGTGTCTGTGTGGGTTTCCTCCTGGAACTCTGGTTCCCTCCCAAAATCATACAGATAAGTTAATTGGTTCCCCCTAAACCAGCCCTAGATAATAATACATACACTACATGATACATGACATATGACTCTGATAGGGATTAGATTGTGAGTCCCTCTGAGAGACAGTTAAAGGATCTCTGTAGTGAAAATCTTAAAATGTAAAATATATGCACACATATACAAGTAAGATGTGCATTCCTTCCAGAGTAAAATGAGCCATAAATTACTTTTCTCCTATGTTGAAATGCAGACATCAGACCAACAAGCGTTGATTCCGGTGATACCTTTAGTGACTAACTGTACATGGTTTATTGCAAGCTTTCGAAACGTTAAGTTTCTTCTTCAGGCATTATACAGAACTGTATCAGTACAATATCGTACAATAAGTTTTGAATCACATACAGACTTATATATGATTCTGTAGGCTTAGTCTGACATGATTATTATTATTTATTGTATTTAGAAAGTGCCGTTACTCTGGACTCTGAACTTTCCTTTACCGCCCACATCCAAGGTATTGCCAGATCCTGCAACTTCCACCTCCGCAACATCTCCAAGATCCGCTCCTACCTATCCCCTGACACCACTAAACTACTTATCCACGCCCTTGTCATCTCCCGCCTAGACTACTGCAATTCTCTTTTATCTGGCCTCCCCTCTAACTGTACTGACCCACTTAAATTGGTAATGAATGCGGCAGCCAGACTGATACATTCTTCTCACCGCAGCGCCTCTACAACTCCGCTCTGTAAAGCACTACACTGGCTCCCCATCAGCTTTAGGATCAATTTCAAAATCCTGTGCTTTGCCTACAAATCAGTGCACAAGACCTGCCCAACCTACATCTCTGGTCTGTTCCACAGGCACATACCAGCCCGCCCCCTCCGATCCTCCAATGACCTGCGCCTAGTCGCACCACGCATAACTCAGTCACACGCACGATTGCAGGACTTCACCAGGGCTGCCCCTACTCTCTGGAACTCGCTCCCACCAGCCGTCAGACTCGCCCCCACCTTTAATACCTTCAAACAAGCTCTCAAGACTCACCTCTTCACGCTCGCATACCCCCCTACACCAGCACCATAATATGTTCTGTTAGACCCCCTCTCAAAAGACGCACCTGTTGTCTCCACCCCACCCTTTAGATTGTAAGCCTCCGGCAGGGCCCTCCTCCCTAACGTATCCAGCTTGATTATGCAATCTTACTCACAACCACCCCTCTTGTAGACTCAAACAGTCTTTATTTTGACCTATGACACTGTATTGTTATCAAATCATTTGCATGATCTTGTTTTGTTGTGAGTTTCCGTATGTTCTACCTGTATGTTAACCCATTTATCTATTGTGCAGCGCTGCGTAATATGTTGGCGCTTTATAAATACAATAAATAATAATAATAATAATAATAACATATTATGCAGCGCTGGACGATAAATACATACAATGATACAAGGATGACAAGGTTATACAACATAGAACAAAGTTATACAAGGCAAACAGTACAAAATACATAATCATGCGATATGGGCTGGTTAGGTAGGCCCAGTAATACTAGTACAGGCTATTACAGGAAAGAATCACACGATCCTGTAGACTACACTAGGGAAGGGAGGACCCTGCCAGAGGTTTACAATCTAAGGGGGTGGGGTGGAAACTCTAGGTGGGGCTGTGGAATAAACATTCAGAGAGTTACTGTGTGGGAGGGGGTGGGTAGGCCATCTTAAAGAGGTGAGTTTTGAGGGCTTGCTTGAATGTGTTGAAGGAGGGAGCAAGTCTGATGGGCGGTGGAAGGGCATTCCAGAGGGTGGGGGCAGCTTTTGAGAAATCCTACAGATGCGCATGGGAGTGGCAAATGTGTGGGGCAGTGAGGCAACGGTCATTGGAGGATCGGAGGGGATGACCTGGTGTGTACCAGAGAACTAGCTCCGAGATGTAGGTAGGGCAGGTTTTGTGCACAGATTTATACGCCAGGCATAGGATTTTGAAATTCATCCTGAAACGGATAGTGAGCCAGTGCAGGGATTTACAGAGGGGAGTTGTGGATGCGGAGCGGTGCGAATAATGGATCTTGCCGCCGCGTTCATAACTGATTGAAAGGGGGCAATGCGTTTCGAGGAGAGTCCAGAGAGGAGGGGGTTACAGTAATCAAGGCGGGAGATGATGAGGGCATGGATGAGCAGCTTGGTCGTGTCCGGGGTTGAAAAGGGGCGAATCTTGGAGATATTACGGAGGTGGAAATTGCAGGCTCTGGTGACGTTTTGGATGTGGGGGTTAAGGGAGAGGTCAGAGTCCAAGGTGACACCCAGACAGCGGGCCTGGGAGGTAGGGCGAATGGTTGTGTTGTCGATTGTGAGGTGGAAATCTGGGAGGGGGGGAGCAGTGTGGGGTGGAAAGATCTGGAGCTCAGTTTTGTCTAGGTTGAGATTCAGGAACCTAGCCGACATCCAGGAGGAAATTGTTGAGAGACATGAGGAGACCTTGTTCATGGTGGTGGATGAGATATCAGGGGTATGGAGGTAAATCTGAGTGTCATCGGCATAAAGGTGGTATTTGAAGCACAGGGAGGAGATAAGTTTGCCAATTAAGGAAGTGTATATGGAGAAGAGATTGGGGCCCAGAACAGAGTCCTGGGGGACCACTACTGAGAGGGGGGCAGGGGTTGAGGAGGAGCCATTGAAGGAAGATGTGAAGGAGCGATTGGATAGGTAGGAGGAGGTCCAGACCAAGGCATGATCATGGATACCCATGGACTGTAGTGATTGGAGGAGAAGGGGTGGTCTACAGTATCAAATGCAGAGGAAAGGTCAAGGAGGAGCAGGATGGAATACCTGCTATTGGCCCTGGCAAGGGTAAGGTCGTTGACCACCTTGGCGAGGGCTGTTTCAATTGAGTGTGTAGGTTGGAATCCAGACTGTAGGGGGTCAAGTAGGGTAGTCGTGTTGAGGTATTGGGTAATGCGTTGGTGGACCAGGCGTTCAAGGAGTTTAGAGTCATAAGGAAGGAGGAAGATTGGGCGGTAGTTTGAGGGTTTGAGGGTCTGTTTGAAGGCTTTGGGGAAGGTGCATGTAGAAAGGGAGAGGTTGAACAAGGAGGTGAGGACTGGGACCAAGTCAGGGAAGTGGGGGCGAAGGGTGTTTTTGGGTACAGGGTCGAGGGGGGAGGAGGTGGGAGGGGAAGCTGCTAGCAGCAGGCTGACTTCATCAATGGTAGCAAGAGCAAAAGAGGTGAGGGGTGGATGAGACAGGGGAGTGGCTGGGAGGGAAGGTAAGGAGACAATCTGAGAGGCATTGGGAAGGGAGGGATGGAGGAGGGAAATTTCATTGCATATTTGTTGCAATTTAAGTGGTGAACTGGTTGGCAAAGTCATTGGCTGAAAGGGATGAGCTGGGAGGGGGAGGAGTGGGGTTGAGTAGGGAATTAAAGGTAGCAAAAAGCCGGGGAGGGTTGGAAGTTTGGATTCCAATTAGGACTGCAAAGTACCTTTGTTTACATGATGTCACACAGTTGTACCCCCTTTTCTAAATGTAAAACGACTTCCTCAGTGTTCCATGGGAGCATTTGTCACTACAGTACAGGTAAACACACACAATAATCAAATTATCTCTCAGCCAGGCTGACCAGCATCTTTGTATACATCTTTTTTCAGGGAATGTCTTTATAAAGAATAAAGGCCATGCTGAGAATCCCCTATGGAAACATGGACTAGCCCAACACCAGTTGGTGAGGTCAGATTTCTAATACCTATTGTAAATGACAGAAACATAGGAGAAAAGTAATTTATGGCTCATTTTAATCTGGAAGAAACATACTTCTTATTTGTATATGTTTACAAGCATTGCATTTCAAACAAGGGAAAGTCCCCAAATTGCCTGTGGTGAACGATTTGTTCTTTGGTCCTGTATCCACATACTTCACTGCATCTTGAATCGTTTTGCCTCCTGATCTGCTTATTTTTGTTCAGGGTCTATGGCTAAAAGGATCAGCAGGATAGCCAGGCAACTAGTATTTCTCAAAAAGAAATACATATGGCAGCCTCCGTATCCCTCTCACTTCAATTGTCCTTTAATCTGCTGCTGAAATTCTGCCAAGCGCCAAAAGCTGGCCTATCAATTGTACCGAAGGCCAAAAACTGTGCCGTGCAAATATAAACTGCAAACTGGTCTTCTATTATAGAAAGAGCAGGATCATCCACCAGGCAACCTAGGTAGGAGCTTGGGGCATAGTGGGTCTCAAGGGGCCCACCTGCAACCTCCTTTGACCTCTCTTCACTTCAGCTTACCAAAAGGACCACAAGCCCCCCCCCCCCCCTAAACCTATTCCCTTGCCTAGGGCCCCCTTTCCATCTTAATCAATTTCTGATTATAGGGTCTGGTGGCCCTGGCAAAGATGTGGAGAAACTCAATTTTCCCAGAAACACTGCTATAGATACACAATCCTTAGAAAATATACTTGACTAAATCTATATTTAGGGATGCTCAAATTCGGATTCGGGAGATACCCGGATAGTTGCAATCCGGATATCTCCCAGTAATGCTGTGCGGGCTGGGCGGGGGGGTCAAGCTTACCTCTCTGACATCTTCTTCGCTCGTCCCTCGGCGCCTCCCACGATGCGGTCCACGCACATCACGTGACTACAAACACTTCCTCCATCAACCCAGAAGGAGGAAGTGTTTGTAGTCACGTGACCGCCTTGTGGACCGCATCGTCGGAGGCGCCGAGGGACGAGCGAAGAAGATGTCAGAGAGGTAAGCTTGACCCCCCGCCCAGCCCACACAGCATTACTGGGAGATATCCGGATTGCAACTATACGGGTATCTCCCGAATCCGAATTTGAGCATCCCTATCTATATTTATAAACATATAGACTTTATAGAAATATAGACTGACAGAAAAATAAAATGTTCTATGAACTCACCATACTCCTAACAGAATACCTTGGGGTATCTTCTTTCTTTAATGGGGTCATTTGTGGTGTTCCTATACTGCCCTGGCATTTTAGGGGCCCTAAACCGTAAGGAGTAGTCTTGAAACCAAATGTCTCAAAATGACCTGTGAAATCCTAAAGGTACTCATTGGACGTTGGGCCCCTTAGCGCACCTAGGCTGCAAAAAAGTGTCACACATGTGGTATCGCCGTACTCAGGAGAAATAATATAATGTGTTCTGGGGTGTATTTTTACACCTACCCATGCTGGGTGGGAGAAATATCTCTGTAAATGGACAACTGTGTGTAAAAAAAAAAAAATGTCATTTACAGAGATATTTCTCCCACCCAGCATGGGTATGTGTAAAAATACACCCCAAACATATTATACTACTTCTCCTGAGTACGATAATACCATGTGTGACACTTTTTTTGCAGCCTAGGTGCGCTAAGGGGCCCAACGTCCTATTCACAGGTCATTTTCAGGCATTTGGTTTCTGGACTACTCCTCATGGTTTAGGGCCCCTAAAATGCCAGGGCAGTATAGGAACCCCACAAGTGACCCCATTTTGGAAAGAAGACACCTGAAGGTATTCCGTAGGTGTATGGTGAGTTCATAGAAGATTTAATTTTTTTGTCACAAGTTAGTGGAAAATGACACTTTGTGAAAAAAAAAAACAATAAAAAATTAATTTATGCTAAATTTTGACAAAAAAATAAAATCTTCTATGAACTCATCATACACCTAACGGAATACCTTGGGGAGTCTTCTTTCTAAAATGGGGTCACTTGTGGGGTTCCTATACGGCCCTGGCATTTTATGGGCTTAAAACCGTGAGGAGTAGTCTAGAAACCAAATGCCTAAAAATGACTGTTCAGGGGTATAAGCATCTGCAAATTTTGATGACAGGTGGTCTATGAGGGGCTGAATTTTGTGGAACCAGTCATAAGCAGGGTGGCCTCTTAGATGACAGGTGTATTGGCACTGAAGTGCAGGAAGCGCAGGATGTTCTCAAATCGTGACCTGGACATGGCAGCAGAGAACATGGGCATGTGATGTATTGGGTGTGTAGACCAATAAGACCGCAATACATTATTTTTGACTAGACCCATGTTAAGGAGAAGGCCCCAAAAAATGTTACGTTCGGAAACTTGGAGTGGCTTCCACCGGGCAATCTGAGGGTGTGGGCGGGTGATCAGGTGCCCACAAGGGGCAGGTTAGGGTCTGAGCTGATGGGTGGCAGTGACAGGGGGTGATTGATTTGTGATTGACAGGTGATTACAGGGGAGAATAGATGTATATAGTACACAGGGGGGGGGGCTGGGAAGGATCTGAGGGGGTGGGGGGGGGTGATCAGGAGCCCCCAGGGGGCAGATTAGGACCTTATATAAAAAATAGCATTGACAGATAGTGACAGGGAGTGATTGGTGGGTGATTAGGGGGGTGATTGGGTGCAAACTGGGGTCTGGGGGGTAAGCAGGGGGGAGGGGTTTGACGGGTGCTGTGGGCGATCAGGGGCGAGGGGGGGCAGATCAGTGTGCTTGGGTGCAGACAGGGAGGGCTGCAGCCTGCCCTGGTGGTCCCTCGATCACTGGGACCACCAGGGCAGGAGGCAGCCTGTATAATACGCTTTGTGTACATTACAAAGCGTATTATATGCTTGTAACGCGGCGATCGAGGGGTTAACAACCCGCCAGCGCTTCTGAACGGCCTACGGTTGGCGTCGCGGTCTGGCGGAGCCTATTGCCGGTGGATGCGCGCGCATCACAGCGTGCAGTCCCCGGCCGGAACGAGTCCCAGGACCCGATGCCCATCGGCGTTGAGTGGTCCTGGGCATGCCACTTTGCCGCCGCCCATAGATAGTGGGCGGTAGGCAAGTGGTTAAAAAGGGTGCAGGGTATACCCGAAATTTTAAGATATTATCTATAACAATATTTTGAACGTTTCTTCATCTTTATCTGAGATAGAATAATAAATATGTTAAAATATCGGTAATTAAATTGAAAAATATCATCTATAACAATGAAAACAAAAAAATATTTACAATGTTCCCGATATTTTACTATAACTAAACCTAAACTGGTGCCTAAACTTAAGACTCCTGTGGTGGTGCCCAACCATTAGACTCCCCTGGTGGTGCCTAACCCTAAAACCGCCCTAATGGTGACTAAAATGCTGGGAATACACGGGTCGATTTTGCCGGTCGATTCCGCGCTTGATCGTTTTCGGCACTTAATTCTGCGGGCAAGTCTCTTATCTTCCATTCATTTTTCTTATCTTTTCCCATTTTCCACCATGCAGAACCAAGCGCGGAAACGATCGGGCGCAAGATCGGACATATCGGAAATTATCTAACCATCTAAATGGCTCAGAATCAAGCTGTGTATTCCCAGCATTAGACCCCCTTGGTGATGCCTTACCTTAAACCCCCCCTGGTGGTGCCTAAACCTAAGACAGGGTGGTGGCTTAAGCTAAAAACCACCCTTCCTGACGCCTAACCCTAAAACCCTCTTTCTCCGCTGCAAATTACGTTGATACAAGAAGTGATACATTTCTAATAAAATAAAGTTCCAAATGATAATTTACTGCATTATAATTCTCAAAACAAATTTAAAAACGATATTTATTGAAACACTCAATACAAAAAGTGATACATTTCTAATATAATAAAGTTTAAATTGATAATGAACGATATTCTATTGCTCCAAACGAAGTCAAAATTTATCAGAACACTAATCCTTAAACCGGAAAATTTAAGTCGGATGGGCGCCGGGTATTTATCAGGCCCCCAAAGCAGAAATAACGGGCTGATAAATAGCGGGCGCTGGGCCCGTCCAACCTAAATTTTTAGTTTTAAGGATAAGTGTTCTGATAAATATTATAGCCGATATTTTGCAATAGCGCCTATGGGGGGTCCAAATAGTCCATTAGCCCCAGACACCCAAGTGTCCTTACTCTGGGCATTTTATCCATCTTTGAGGGCAACTTGGTAGACACAGAAATCATTCAATTTACAACTTTGTGAGGTCACTTAATGCTGCACACACTATTACAGAATGACAAATGATACAGCAATACTTTAGCCATGCACTTTGCTCTAAATTCAACATTTTTTTATGCAGTTTAAAATTCAGGTTACTTGATGTGTAGGTCTGATATTATTGTTCAGAGTCTTTGACTACTAGAGGTGACTCTCCATAACTTTTAGTAATGAGATAACATGTAGAGAAAAACAAGGTGGTGTCCAGCTTTACCATCCGATCACAGGAGGTTTGGGGGTGGGTTGTAAACAATGTTTATGACACTCATTGAACACACTCATAATACTATTATTCTTGTTGTGAAGTTCATATTTCAAGTGGATAATATGTTACAGGTCAGCAGATTTTTAACCATCATGCAATTACAAATCAATATTATCCAGCAAGGGCTAGTTGGGAGATTCGGTTTCCCAGCCAGGAAACCCTTTAAGTGCATTTCTTAGCTCCTGTGTACTTTAGAGTAAGGATGTTTGATATCCAGCAATGGTAATTCCGACCTTATTGTACCCTTGTCTAATGTGTATTTAATTTGTAAACCGAAACATGAAAAATGCTGTTCATCTGCTATGGAAGCATTATGGGGACACCCATGACATTTTCTGATGAATTTTACAGTTTGAATATTCCCAAATTAAATATGTGAGGTTTGTGGATTTTCACATTTACCTGAACATTTAACGTTACTCCACACCACTTTTAGATGAGACAAATGGCTTGATAAGAGATACGCTTGATTCAAGTCGGCTGAGGTGGCAGATAATGACCGTCTTTAGGCTAATCTGGCATGAGGACAGCAGCTCCCGCTCAACTCGCCTAAGCGATGGCCCATAGCTTTGTTCTCACCGCTCGCCCGGTGATGTCACGTCTGTGCTGCTTTGTTTGCCCCCTTCCCACACTGCAACAAAACCCGTTGTTAGCCTGCAGGCCAACTACACGTCTGTACAGTCTCGGCCCAGCGATGCCGCACAAAGGCTCGGCTAATGATCCCCGTGGGGTGACATCCATCTAACGTGTGTATGAGCCTTTAGTTTAATCTGTCTCTGAAATGTACTTGTAAGGATCTGCACATGCAGATTCTTATCAAGACAAATGCAAGAGCAAGAAATCACATATATGAAAATACTGAGGTCTGCACAGGTTGGATTTGAAGGTGAAAACGTGTTTTATTTACAAAGGTGCAGCAATTCAAATATACATCCACCATACACATACAATCCAAGAAACAAAGAATCACAATTCCAGAACCTCTCTAACTAACTATCTAATTATACAATTATATACAACAAATATACAATAACACAGTTCACACAATATATACAATGGCACAAACAGGAACACAGATCTCACGATATATGCAGGAGTGGATAACCAAATCGGCATACAAGAGAATAGTCAGACAGGCAGTAATCAAACCAGGCAATCAGAATACACGGTAATACAGACGGCAGGCTAAGAATAGTCGGACTAGCAATGGTCAATACCGAGAGTTCAGAGTTCAGGACAAAGATCAAGGAGCACAGGGAAATTGGCCAGAGTCACAACACTGCAAGGAAACAGAGTGATCTAGCAATGTGCTGCTAGCAAGTCCACCCGTATGCAGCACATTGATCAGGTGACTGGCCAGAATTTCCTCTCAGTTCCATCTGCTGGCAAACTGGGGAACTGCACAGCTCCCAGCAAGACGAGAGCCATCTGCTGGTAGACAGCGGAAGTCCACACCAAAGTTCCCCAGTGCTGCCACCAGCAGGATAACAAGGCACAGATCCTGACAGTATTATTTTTGAGATCTCCTCACTTCCTGTATTTTCAGTCTGCTTACTGAGAGAGGTAAAGTAGCTGCTCCCTGCTCTGCCCCCTCCCTACAGTGTAAACTGAGTTATATCAGGCACAGTGTAAAGCCTCATACACGGGGCAAGATGAAAGTCGGCCAAGGCGCCCAGTAATGGACACCTCTGCCAAGAATCTAGCATGAGTACAGCAGCCCTTGATGCCTCAGACAACGATCAGCTTGGTGGATTGATTTAGCTGAACACTGGCCTAGAGCATTGTTTTCTTCTCTCAACACCCTGCCTGCTCTGTGACACTTGCAAAAACAGACAAACAAAAACACAAGATGGCAACTCCCGTGTCGTAGGAAGAAAATCATCACTGAACAACCACTGGATTCCATATGAAGCCTGCTAAAGATACTAGAGATTGACTTACTTAGATTAAGAGGTGTGTCAGTGGACTCTAACTAGAACCACAATAGTTTTCCTTTTAATCTTTCTGTAAAGAAAAGCACAGAGCTAATTACATGAGCAGAAAGATGAGAATTATTTGAGCCCCAGTACATAACATTCTGTTGCAAGGAAATAAAATCAGAATTATTTTCACATCGAAGCAGGCTGCAAACTGATGTGCAGGAGGAATAAATTGCTATTAGGGCTTGTTCACACCTAGGGCATTTTGCGTTTTTGTTTTTGAGCACTGGCGATTTTGAAAAACGCCCTGAAATCGCTAGTGCAATGAATACTTATGGGATAGTTCATATCAGCACGTTGCATCCGCTTTCCATTCAGCAAAGTGCCGCATGTACCATTTTCGGGGTGATTTTGCTACAATGGAAGGTATAGGAAATGCCCAAAACGCTCACTAATCACTTTATCCAGGCGATCATCCGGCGATTGCATTCGCACTTTTATGAATAAAGACAATCTATTTATTAATTTCCAGGTGAAAGAGTTCACTTCTTGACTGACATCGGGAAGTGAAAAAGCACTGCAAAAGGGCTTACAAAGCGCTTTGTACAAAATCGTAGCGCGCAGTGGAGCGCCGGGAGGAATGGGCGTAACAATAGGGGATGCAGTCCATGCTCTCGCTCCTGGTTCCCGCTCAGGGCCATTTTTCGGGGGCTGGAGGGGTCGCAGCATGAGGGGAGAGCTTGGTGGCAGGTCGGTGGGGAGGGGGGACGGTCCCCCCCTCCCTCACCTCGGGCTCTACCCTCTGCACTCCCCTCCAGCATTGAATAAAGTGTATGCAGATGGCGGGGCAGCGGCAGATACATACCTTACGTGCGCTCCAGCACTGATATTTCTGCCTCTAGTGTCTGATGCGACTTCCTGTTTATACAGGAAGTTGCGTCAGAAGCTAGAGAGAGGAACATACGTGGAACGCACGGAAGGTATGTATTTGCCCCTGCCCGCCGCCTGCATACACTTTATTCAATGCTGGAGGGGAGTGCAGAGGGGAGAGCCCGTGGTGAGGGAGGGGGGGACCGTCCCCCCTCCCCACCGACGTGCCACCAAGCTCTCCCCTCATGCTGCGATCCCTCCAGCCCCCCAAAAACGGTCCTGAGCGGGCCCCAGGGGGGAGGAGGGGCCTGCTCAGAATTTCTGCAGGGGGGCCCAGCGATTCCTAGTTACGCCCCTGCCGGGGGGGGGGGGGGAATGCACAAAAAAATTGAAAATCGCTGGCCTCAGCTATTTCCATTTTAGATGTGAACAAAGCCTTAGGCCAGAAACCCACTAGGAGCGATTTTCTGAGCACTTTGCGATTTGAAAACTCTTGCTAATGTAATGCTATGGGTGTGATCCCACTTGAGCGAAGATATTTTATAAAAATCCCCCATAGCATTACATTAGCAAGAGCTTTTTCAAATTACTAGCGATTAGAAATCACTCGTAGTGGGTTTCTGGCAAAACAAGCAGAAAAAAAAACCGTAATAAATTGTATGTGTAGTATGGATAATGAATAGAACATTAACAGCAAAGAAAAGAGTCTCATATTGTTATTTTCAGTTATATAGCCTTTTTTTTATAACATTGCATCATTTTGTCACAGTTTTAAGCCACACTCTGTCTTTTAAGCTATAAAGCAAAGCAGAAATAATGACCCTTTGAACTTTCATGCAGTAAAACCTTATCTCAAGCTTTTTCTCACTGTTTCTTGGCTGTTTAAGTGCTCAGAAAACAGGACTGTACTCAACCCAGTGGGTCGAAGAGCTCAGAGAAGCTCAGGAATCGCGGCACTTTGCGCGCGCAAATGTCCGCGAACGGCACTTCACGTGCTAACTGTTTAGCACACTCGTGCTAAACAGTTTGCACGGCTTTGTGAATCAAGCCCCTACAATTCATTTGCGCTATATAAATCAATAATAATAACAATAACAATAATTTTAATAATAATAATAATTTTATAAGTTTATTTTCACTTCAGGCTTGCTTTCATCTGTTACTAACAGAGACTGGTTGTTAGTTAGCACTGTCATGTCACCCGGTATCTGGTGCCCCCTATCTGCAAGTGCACCGGTGCCACAGGGCATCTAGAGTGTATCTGTCAAGACCAGGCTGCTTTTTTTATCCTACAAAAGACTTTCTGAAACACCATCCTTAAGATTTTAAGACAAAAAAAATGACCAAAATCAGAATGATTCCTGCAAGACAATCCTCGTCTTTTTTTTTCTTTTTTTTTTGTATTGCTTTTGTTTTGTTTTAGCATTTGGATGCCCACTTATGGGAAATGTTATGTAAACAAGACGCAGCGGTTTTTGATCACATGAAATATTGGCAAATAGGAGAAAAATTACGCTTCATGAAATACGGCTTAGTCGGCAGTATTAGGCTCCCTTCATAATTTTTCATTTAAATTAAACAAAAAAAAATGCGATGCAAATTTATTCAAGCAGCATGGAAAAAAAAAACGTGAACATGTCTGATTAGGTATAATTTTAGCTCTCTGGCTCTTGTGTGAGCGCTAAGCTATACCGTACTCTATGTTCGTTAAAAGTAAAATTAATGGCAGCCAGGCAGCTCCTCATTTATAATTGCTTCATTATGCTGTTGCATACCCTAGACAATTACAACTTGCTGCTATTATACAGGTACAACACATACAGAGCCAAAGCACAAGCATGTACGGAGGTCTCCAGGCACAGCTACATAAACAAATAAACTATACGCCTTTTATTACACACATGGAGATAATTCATGATGATACTTCTTACATACGGTACATTTTTACGTTTCTAAAATAGGGAGAGACTTCATGGTATAGACCACTTTACAGAACGGGGCTTAGTGTGAATGCCCAGACCCTGATACTCTTGGAGTAAACAGGGAGTGGATACGGTTCCCAATACATACTGAATTATAGAAAAGACATCCATATTGGTAAAAAATCAAAATGAGTATGCTAGCACTTTCCAATATATTACAATCTTCTCTGGAGGTGCAGTTTTGCAGCGGGATGCGTGAGAGTCTGAGGGAGCGCGTGGGGGCTTCGGAAAGGCATCTTCTGTCATTTAGGTAACACTCCACTTATTGTTTATGCATCTTTGCTCGCTTACTATGACAACAATTTAATGATTGTGCTTGTACTAGAGGTTTATTTGGTTTCAAGCAGTTGTCAGTTTTGTATAGATCAGGTCAAGTGGGTATTGTTGAGTGCTTATCATGGCATATGCATTGGGTGTATATTACTGATCTTGCCTACATGTATATCTATTTGGTTTACGTATTTGCCCAATATGCTTCTATGGCTCCCATAGCTTTTTTTGTTTTTCATTATTTTTATTTATTTTCTGGTCTTCAATAAGGATTGTATTACATTGGCAAGCGCTAGCATAGTCATTTTGATTTCTTACCAATATGGATGTCTTTTCTATAACCTAATAGTCTGCGGTTTTCATCCATGGTGGCACGGATCATGGTGTTGGATATCATTTTTTGTTGGCTCACAAGTAGTAGTAACTGTTGCCACTACAGACTGAAAATAATTTATAACAGCATTCATTATTCTGCATTCTACCCAAGTGTCTGTCATGTTTGTGACTCACTTTTGTGTGAACTGCTGTGGCTTTCTGCAGTACCATATATAATGAACCACCACTGCTTCTCTTGAGCACCAGGTGTTGCCAGTAATTAAATATCAGTAATATTACATTATTGTTATGGAGTTGCTGCACACAAATTCCCATAGCAATGCATTGCAATGGGTCTGTTTCCATTAGATGCAAAATTTGCGTCCATGACAAATCTGGACATCAGTGCCAGAATTTTCTTTATGCCCTCATGCCATTTTTGCATCTGTTTTCATGTTCAGTTTTTTGTGCATTTGCATGCATTTTCACATTATGCCAATAGAAACATAAAAAGGAGAAAAAAATTGTGATTGCCCAATAGAAACGTAAAAATTTGCATGTAAAAAGCAGACGCATACATATGCAAATTCACAATCGCAAGTGAGTACGCATCCGACAATTAGCATGCAAAACTTCATGCTCCTACTGGGCATGTACCCTTACCCCTTAGGTCCCTTTTCTCAACTAACACCCTTCTCAACTAACCTCCCTTCCTGATGCCTAACATTAACCCCCTCCCCCATGTCTAACATTAACCTCCCTTACTAATACCTTTCAGTAAGCCCTGGCGCCCAAATGATCGAAAATGGAAGGCTATTAAGAGCCAATTTGTTATAGTGACTACAAATAGCCAATCAGCTACTCAAACTATCCCCTATGTTATTCAACCTAATAGCTGATCAGCTCCGAATAGCTGGTCCGTCTATCTGCTGTGAGGCACACCATGCCACCAAATCATCAACTTGTCGCCTGTTAGCTGGCATCTGCTTTGGTGTCTATGAGATGCCTTCTGCAATGGGCACCCAAACAACCTGATTAGCCTTTCCATTTGGATACATAACTTGAACAATGGAAAAGGTAAATGATTTACAAACCTGGCCTGATTCAAGGGTGTAAATATAACCCTAGCAGGCCATGGGACTGCTGTAGGGCCCTTTAGTACAAGGGGCCCTATATTGTGGTCAGCATGGTAGGTGTGGTCGCCAGCACACATAGTCAAAGCTGACCACCATAAGAATTAGTGACAGAGAGGTAGGTTTGGGTGCCAACACTTGTTAGTAATAGAACTAATGCTGGCAATGGGGTAGATTTTATTGGACAGTCATGGTAGCTTCACTTGTTGTTTGAACCACGGTGGACAGGGCTCCAGGATGTGTCGGTCATCACAGGTGAGGGAAAGCCCAGGAAGGACAGAGGTCCACCAAAGGTTTGCTACAGGGTCCCATGATTAGTAGCTATTCCTCTGCAAGGCTGTACTGGATTTTAAATAAAATATTATGGAACTACACAGCTGCTAATTCACAAATCAATCAGTAGCCCTCACTGTGGTCTAAGGACTGTACACCTTAGCCATATAACAGGCAACAGGTTTTACTAAATTTAGTCTCTAGCAACGTTCCATCTGGAAGTGCCTCAGTAAATAACTTCCACACTGTCCTGACAAAACCAACAGAATGTCAGCTTGGTGCGTGGCAGGTGGGCATAGCTACCCTGCCCACCCCAGTTATGGGAGAGTCTGGTCCGGGGAGGGTGGTCAGACTTCACACTCTCTCTTCTTCAAATACAGGGACCTGCTCTCTGGTTCTGATTTATTATGTGATCCTTGGCAGATGGGAAGTGTATGCGTGTGTGTGTCGGCACTCCGTGATCGGTAGTTACTCCACGTGAATGCAAAACAATTAGTAATCTATTGGATTTAGGCTTTTCCATACAGAATGCTGAACAGTTTCATTTCTGTGACTAAAGGGTGACTTTGGGAGAACCAGTTAATCAGGTCCAGTTCCAGTCCTCGGGGACCATCTTCTTGTCAGTGTGTAGGATGGACAGTGTTCTACTTGATGTACCACACCTTTCCTGACTCAGTCCCACCAATTAATGTGAGCTGTGCCAAAAATGTGTGATGACCTCCCATTTAAGGAATGAAGTTGGACATCCTTGAGCTAAGTAAACTGATTTTTAATGCAATTATTAATGGCAGCCTCCATATTTTTCTCACTACAGTCCATTAAGAATCTCGTCAAGCTAGCAGTGAAAGTGAAACCTGTCTGTAACTGTAATTATAACCTTAGACAACTCACAGAAATCCTCTATAAAATAACTTTTAACACTTTCCAATCCTATTTCCTAATCACCCACGTTGCCCCAAGGCACTTATTTTCTCAGGTGTGCTTGGGGGGGGAAAATCGGTGATTGCGATGTGCGGAAGCGGGGATCCGGAGGGTTTGTACCTGTTCGCACTAGGTGACCAGTGGCGTGGGCCAGCACCAGCTCGAGCACTGCAGCTCCGCCTCTTGCGACGCCGAGTGGTGCTGGAAAAGGGTGTCCACAAAGGGTAACTAGATCTGGCAACAGTGCAACTGCACTTATGTTAAATCGGACCCAAACCAAACATTTTTTTAATTCAAAATATTTTGTTGCACCACTCTGACACATACAAAGATAAATAAACACTCCTTCAAGCCTATGAGCAATTCAGTGCATACTTTTCACCCTTCTCTTTTCATAACAAGGGTTATACAGGTGGCAGCCATTAGCAATTCCTCCTTTGCTGGACTTCATCTACTCCACCAGTTTGCTGGATTCTGTCCCAGAAATGTGAAAGGAAGGGAGGAGTTCCTCCAATAAATGTAAATTATTTTATATTTGTCATCATGCAGCTGAAAAAAAGGCTCCTATTTATTATTATAATTTAGAAAATAGATTTTATTTCTGAAATCTTGTATTTTTAATTTGGGTCCACTTTAAGTGGCGCAGCAGCGGAGAATGGGGCCGGCGTTATTCAAAGTGTTGGGCACTATGATCTGCAGGGGCCAAAGCAGGATCATATGCAAGGCAACCAAGGCAAGTGTCTGGGGCCTTGTGGCCAGTCAACATGGCCATCTAGTGGCAGCCACCTTTCCTGAGTCAGACCATGCCCAACATTGGTACTATAGAGGAAAATGCAAAGGACTTGAAAGGAATTAAAGCACAGTCTTAAAAACAAAACAAAAAGAACCAGCTTGAAAATATTGAAAATTGCATCAGTAAAACCAACATTTTTCCTTGTTGCTTTTGCATAATAGTTTAAGGTTCACACGGAACACACAGAGCAGCGCAATGCACACAGGGGCTGTAAGTAGAGACAGCAGCAGAGACGTTTCCAGGCTCACACAGCAGAGATGCGATGCTACACACATCATATCAAGTGTTTGCCGCTGTCGGAGAGAGTTGCTTAAAACAAAAGCCTCGCGGAGAATCCCCAGGAGGCCCTCCAGCTAGTTATAAAGCAGAAACACGGCTCTCTCCTGTTTCCACATCTCAACAGCGGCGGCTCGGCTCCAGCATTCCCTCGCCATACTCTGTGATCCTTAAAAAGTTTAAATTAATGACAACCTTGGAGTAGCTCATTAATAATTGCTTCATTATGCAATTGCACACTCTTGACAATAACGGTGTTTGGTGGTGTATTTCTAATTATGTGGCATTTTCAGCTCGCTAATAAGGCCTGGATAATTCCATGATGGAAAAGGGTTTTCTCCCCCGAGTGTCAATTTTCGAACTCATAATACAACAGATCCGCCATCCCCCACCCCTCCGCTCAAGTAAATTTTAGTCCCATTTGGATGACGTGACCTGCTAATATTATTTATTCTAAAAGGCTTGGAATTCCTAACTGGATTGGTAATCTAATAATTCATCCTGTCCTGGGCAGGAAGAAAAATGAAGCGTGCTCTGACCATACTAGGAATACATTTGGAGTAAACATGGACCTATTCTAAATTAACAACCCTGTGTCCATTCCCATATTGCATCAATGCACCTGGTAAAAGCCAGGGCCATTCTGGCCTTTTCTGCCAGCCGGGGTGAGATTTGAAATGACTCCTGCACCCCGCTATGGTATGAGTGAGCCTTTGACACCTTCAACGATAACTCACAAGCCACAAACTAGGGGTGTAACTAGAGGGGAGCAGTCACTGCGATCATAGGGAGCCCACAGTTGTTTTGGAGCACCAACTACTAACCTGCCCTTCCTTCGACACAGGGGACTACACTTCAGATCAGGTGTTTTTGTGGCTACACTTGTTATGAGTGTGAAGATCATGATGGCCACACTTGTGTTATGACCCTTGTAAGATGGTCTCCAAGGCCGTGAAGGACACCAAGGGGAGGCAAGGGAAGCGGTGTGAACATTGGGGTGCCCCATCAAAGTTTCGCTGGGGACCCCATGAATTGTAGTCACACCACTGCCACAAACTAAAAATATTGATCAGATGGATATTAAATTACAATCAAAACTCACATTTTAAGGTGGTCCTAACCGCATTGTTTCAATGCAATCTAACATTAGTATTGACAAGAGAAAAAGTAAATGCGGCACTCACCAATCCGGTGATGTAAGGCCTGACAGGTTATGTTCCCAATCAGTCTCTATGCCCCAATCTAGTGCCACAGCTCTGAGCTCGGCTTACGTCTTCACCTATAGACAAGTCCCCGCTTGAACAGGACACTAAATGTGTCTCCTGACTTCGGTTACCACCAGGTCTTAGCGTGCAAGCCATACAAACTGAAGTAGAGAGAACAAACAACCTGCTAGGACCCCCACTAAGGCTAGTAACACAGTTCAGATAGTTCATAAGTATCACACAGGGCAATTACCTTGATTCAGGAGGATGAGGCCCTCTGCATCGACTACCAGCAATGACAGGCATGATGAGGATCAGGCAGTGAGGGATCCATGCAGATTTCATGCAAGTCCACATGCAACGTTAATCAAGGCAGTGAAGGCTCCAGGCAATGAGAGCATTCATGCAAGGTTCACATGCAAGGTTATTCAATATGCAAGGATAGTTCAGGCTTACTTAGAGTGTCCAGTAACTTAGCAGAGTTCAGTCCAGGCAGCAGGCAAGGGTTATCCAAGAAACAAGGCAGAGGTCGGTCCAGGCAGCAGGCAAGGATTATCCAAGAGACAAGGCAGAGGTCGGTCCAGGCAGCAGGCAAGGGTTATCCAGGAAACAAAGCAAGGGTTAATCACAGCAGACAAGAATCGTCAATACAAGCCAAAGGTCAAGATCCAGTAATACCAATAAGTGAGTGCGCACCCAGCAACTAGCTAAAGCTATGCTTATCACGGGCGATGACTGGGAGCACTGTGCAGGTTTAAATACAACTTTCAGTTTCAACCACTCAGTGGCCGACCACACTCTGCACATCCAATCACACAGCGTTCAGCCTACCTAGGTGTCAGCTGTAACGTCAGCTGACACTGTGCTGTCAGCTGACTGGAGTCAGCTGACTATTGTTTACATTTGCGGAGGGCATATTGCGAAAGCGTCCTCTGTCTATCAGCATGTACGGTTTGTGTCTCACAGTGAGGTTGTCAGTGGGGAATAAGCGCCGAGACCCGGAAGTGACGGCCGAAACTTCAAGATCAGGCAAGTTCCTTATAGGTGAACAGTCAGTGGTCTGAATGACACATTTGTGGCTCCAGGTCTGATGTGCTCTGTTGATATATGGTTTGAAATAAAAACAGGTGCACCATCCAACCAAATAAATTTATCGTAATCCACAAAGTAACAACAGACGTTACTGGCCTCATCCAATACTGGAGCTGTATTTGTATATGGCAAATATGGGGGAGCTGTGGGTAGGGATACTTGTGTACTTAGAGCCGTTCATAACGGCTGTTTTGTGTTAGGTACGCTTGTTCTAGTGGCGGACAAGCAATCTGACATTAGTTAATCAAGGTGCAGCACTTATGCACCCCTAAATGTGTACAGACAACTCATGCGCCACAGCTTAATGCATCCCACAAAGATTACTAACAGGAACCATACACATCTCAACCCCAACACTGAGCACAACACAAATGTTTGCCTAGCTCTATACACTCAATTACACAGCTTGTTCTACCTCTACATAAGCTCCTTAATTACGGGAGAGGAAGTAGAAGTGGGTGCACCATGTGCATTTTATTCCATATTGTAGGACACAATGTACAGAAAGTGGAAATCCTGAATTAGGGGTGCCTAGGCAGGTGGGTAACAGGAGTGGTGGCACCAGCAGTACAAAACTACCTTGAACAGTAAGTGGCTGTAAAAAATGTAACATAAAATCCACATGTATTTATTGACTGGTAATTTTGTAAAATGTTAGGATCCCTAGACCTAAAGTTTTTTTTTTGTATATAGGGGAGAGAGGATGGGATATTTCTGTTTTAGAGCCCTGGGTGGATCACGTAATAGCAAAAAGACTATTCGTATTATTTATATCTTGATAAGTACCACAGCAGTGATGGGCAGTGTAAACAGATGGCAATCTCCTAGCAGGATAATAGAAAAAAACTAACCTAAACTAAATACACTTATAGATTTGCAACAAATTCGACCATCAGACAGATTTCTGTCAGATGCCTGTCAAGTCAAATCTGACAGGAATCTTTCTGATGTGTGCCACACACTAGAAACAGATTTCCAATAGATTTCAGAATGAAATCTATTGGAAATCTATTGAAAATCAATCTAAATAATGAATTATTGCACCATTAGATCCAATGCAACTCTATGGGCTATCAATCTGATGGTGATAGATCAAATCGATCGAAATAGACTGCAAATCGATTGATTGGCTGATTTAAAAGATTCGATTTATAAGCTGTCATTCTGCAGACAGTTGCACGTGAGTACAAGCTGTCGGCAGACTGATAAGACTGCTCGCCGGATCAGTCAAAAACAGTCTTATCAGTCAGCCGACAGCTTGTACTCACGCCCCCCCCCCCCCCCACACACACACACTCACACACACACGCACACTCACACACACACGCACACGGGAGGGTCTGACAGACCTGTCGTTTGAAAAAGTAAGGCGTACGTACGTGCCTTAACACAGGGACATTATAGCATTCAAGAGTGGTAGACAAAATAGTGATGTAACAATCTAGGGATCCCACCTTCAAAAACAGTATTTTTTTTACAGTTAGGATATTATAATATGGATAACATGACTATGATAAAGATTAGACTGTGAATTCTTCTGAGGGACACTCAGTGATGTGAATATGGACCCTGTAAAGCACTTTCATCTCTATGCTACATAATAACAATGATAATAATAATAATAAGTTTTTGCTATCCTCTCAAATAATCCATGTGAAGATAACAAAAAACAAAACAAAAAAAAGAGAAGGTGGCTTGACACCTTAAAGAGAATCTGTACTCTAAAATACTTACAATAAAAAGCATACCATTCTATTCATTATGTTCTCCTGGGCCCCTCTGTGCTGTTTCTGCCACTCTCTGCTGCAAACCTGGCTTGTAATTGCCAGTTTTAGGCAGTGTTTACAAACAAACTAACCAGCTTGTGATAGGCTCACATAAGCAGAGTATGTGAGTCATACAGAGCCTGCAGGGGGCCTGGAGGGGGTGTGTATAGCTTCTACCAATCACAAGCAGCCCTGCACATTCCAGCCTTAGCCGACAGAGCCGACTGAAGGAAACAAATTAGATCATATAACAGAGATAACACAGCCACTCTGCAATTAGGAAAAGCTGCAGTAAGCCAGAGCACATTAGAACAGGCAAAGGAACTTATAGGATAGAAGAACTAAGGCTGAAAATTTTGTTACAGAGTCTCTTTAAAAAGGGAAGCACAGAGACAACGGGAGCACAAATAGCGAAATATGTCACAAGATGAAATAATATGTGATCAAGTAAATTAAGTACAAATGTAGGTTGCATCGGTGGCAACCAACCACTTGATGCAGGTGGAGTTACACAAACCCAATTTCACTTGGGTGTCAAGAGTAAACTTGAGGTGGTCGCACTCTTGAGAGAAAAAACAACTGGCACTAGGAGGTTGATTCACTATAACAAATAGCAAGTCTTATCAGAGTTAACATGCCTTATCAGAGTTAAAATGCCTTATTAGCGTTAACACGTCTTATCACAGTAGCATAGCGAGCACTACGACCTTATGCCTGCTAATTGGCAATGACGAGAGCTTGTCCTGCCCTGAGCCCCTGCGGGTCCAATCACTTTAAAGGACTTTATCCCCACACTTTGATTGGCCCAATAGACTGCCTGTCACTTGACAGGAAACTTGACAGGCAGCTGTGGCTGGATAGTATAGTACTATCCAGCAGTGGCTGGATAGTGTAATGGTTAAGGGCTCTGCCTCTGACACAGGAGACCTGGGTTCAAATCTCGGCTCTACCTGTTCAGTAAGCCAGCACCTATTCAGTAAGGAGTTTCTTGGGCAAGTCTCCTTAACACTGCTACTGCCTACTGAGTGCGCTCTAGTGGCTGCCTCGCAAGCGCTTTGAGTCTGATAGGAGAAAGGCGCTTTACAAATACTGGTATTATTATTATTATTATTATTATTATTATTATTATTATTGGGCCAATCAAAGTGTGGGGATAATGTTAAAGTGAAAGGACCCACAGGGGCTCAGGGCAGGACGAGTGGAGCTCTCCTCATTGTTAATTAGCAGGCATACATTTGTAGCGCTCACTATGCTACTCTGATAAGACGTGTCAACTCTGATAAGGTGCGTTAACTCCTATAAGGCACGCTATTTGCCGGGCCGAGGCAAAGGCTGGAGAGGCTCCAGCCTCAGGGCACAGTGTAGGAAGGGGCACACAATTAATTCAGCTGTCATTCCTAATTGTGTATGAAGCAGAAAGAAATAAGAAAAGGGGATACATAGCAGGTGTTGGGGAGGTTGTGGTCCCTGTGGCCCTCTTAGTGGCCCTCTAGTCTAGCTCTTAGCAATCAGTGTGTGATGGCTGGGGTGGCAGGGATGGAGGGGCGCGCTTTGTGGTCTCAGCCTTGGGTGCTGGAGGACCTTGTCCCTGCTCTGGCTATTTGTTATAGTAAATCAACCCCCTCGTGTGGCTAGGACACATTAGACCAATATCGCTCCTCCAAAAGGAGGGGTGAAAAGCACAAAGGGAGGTAAGAGGTGAATAAAACTACATTAAACACAAATAAAAATGAACAAGTAGAGGTGGCCTACCATAATAAAGACAACTTAATATAACAATGAATGTATTAAGCACTGGCCAGTGCCTACTAAATTCACCTCTGGGCGCTTCTTACCTGCCTTTGTATTAAAAAAAAAAATCAGAAATCTCTTGGATCGCGTATGATCGACAGTGTTCTTCACTGTTTTAGAACCTTAGCAAATCTGCCCTGATGCTATATTTAATGGTAGTCCATATTTAAGAGATCCATACCTGGGTTGGAAGAACATCTGACCTTCTCCAGCCAGTGAATCTTAGTAAATTAGGCCTATAATACGGAAGCTGTGGGCAACACGTTCACTTTCATTTGGCCCAGTTTTTGCAGATCAGCCCAAAATTGCATGGGTAGCATAATTACAGTGCCTGTTGTGAACAACAGCGGCGGTTAGAGCAATTAGTAGGGGGCTGTGTATTTCACATGCATAATGTGCTGTTTCTATACCCACAAGTGCTGAGTTCAGTTACATAAAGAAGTGAGGTTAATGTTAATTTTACAATAAGGAACGACTATTCCCCACAATCCCCCTTTTCCTCTTCTTATTACGGTTTGATAGTTAAACTAATTAAAATATTGAAAGTATTGGGGGAGGGGGGTTTAATGCGCTAATCAGGGCTGAGCATTTGTACCTATTGTGCTAGAAAATGGAGTTTCTGTAAGAATATCCGCTAGTTTATAGCCTTATGAACTTAAAGATCTATTAAGATCATTAATAAAAGTGCTTTCTGTAGTGGGTTTAATTAAAATCCCTAACGTTGTAATAATTTATTAAGGGCCTTGCAGTCCGCCTACAATACCTTTTGTGAAAGAGATACAATTACACTTCTCTTCCGCGCAATATGATTATTTCATATTATTCTAATCAAGGTTGGTTCGTGAAATCTGCAATGTAAGATAATGTGACTAAATTAGAGATGAAGGTGGGACATTGGTGCTGAATAATAATAGGAAAAATGGAAAATGAGAAAGAAATAGTCAATTTGGACCCACTGGGCTCAGCAGGGGTAAGGGAGAAAGTGCTTTGTAAATGGAAGGGTTAGGGTTACACTTAATGCGTTGGTATGCATTAGTGTGCGTTAGTACGTATTGGTATGCGTTTTTTCCATAGCAGTGCATTGCGAAAAGGGTTTCAGTTAAAAACGTGTATAGTAGGAACTGTGCCATAGGAAAACATGGACATTATTTTGAAAATCAGTTTTCTTTCAGTTATAAATGAGAGCAACTGATTAACCTCCTTAGCAGTAATCACGAGTCCAGCTCGGGGTAGAAAAAACATGTCAGGAGTGGTAACCCGGAGCTGAGCTCGTGGTAGCCGCCGCTATGCAGAGCAATGTGTGCAGCGGGCTTTTTCACTCACCTCCCGGGGGATCCTGATGTCGGCTGCCATTCTTCTTCCTCTCCTCCGATGCTCTGCTTCCCCCTGGTGAGATCGCTGTCTGTCGTTATGACGACAGCCGGCAATCTTACTATAGGGTTACAGCGCCACCCGGAGGACGGAGGGAAAACTGCAGTTCTGGATCCCAGGGAGGTGAGCAAGTACTAAGCTGCTGCAGATCTCCCTAGCAACATGATTTTTTCCCAGTTTTAGGGTCTAAAAACATGCAAAAGAATTGTACCGCTTTTAGATTCTTAAATCCGGAAGGAATCATACCGCCAAGGGGGTTAAGTGTAAAAGGGCCCTCACTGTTGTGTTTGGTACAGAGTAACTTAAATAGGTTTATTTACAGGATTTAGCAGCTCTCTACATTAAATGGTTACGTATGTGAACTACAAAAACATTAAAAAGCAGAGGAGACACCTACCACTGTGTCTGTTCTCTGCTATTTTCCTCTAGTTCCCCGCTATTCATCCCGTCAGTTCGGGCAGTCGTCGCCGACTGACCCGGAAGTGGAAATGCAACCAGCCACTAATAACATGAACTGTGCGAGCTCAAGGTGTCGTGTGCCCATGCGAACATCTCTTTAGCAGACTCCGCTCGTGCGCTGCAGCAGACTAAAGAGCACAGACATCATGCCCAGCCCGCTGACCCGGAAGCAGCTGCAGCGACCAGCGCCATTTTGGATTATATCAATAAATCCCCCACATCCCAAAAACATATAGGTAAGTTAATTGACTTCCCTTTAAATTGGCCCTAGACTACTATACATACACTACACTACACTACACTACAATACAATACAAACACTGCATAGACATATGACTATGGTAGGGATTAGATTGTGAGCCCCTCTGAGGGACAGTTAAGTGACAAGACAACATACTCTGTACAACGCTGTGGAAGATGTCGGCGTTATATAAATAATAATAATAATAAAGAGTGCATGCTGCTGTTATAAATAAAGTATTGTCTACTAAAGCCAAAGGCACATGCAGCTCCACCTAGACACGTTGAATAAAAGCTCATTCCGCAGTTTATTATAAACACACAGGCTCGTTAAATGAAGCCCATTCTGCAGTGTATAATGTACGCTCCGCTCAATCGCAAGGTAATGATGTGGAACAGCTGCTGTACACCGAACACCTCTAAAATACATTAATCCATAGTTCATATATCACATTCAAGTCAGATGGCTATACATAATACACAAAAATATACATTTATATACCTAGACTGGCATGCAACATTAAATCCACTAAGTGTGATTTAAAAATGATGGCTAGCAGCAATAGGATATTAAGAATTTCCGGCTTTTATTTATTATTTGTATTTGGTTTGATTGGGGCGAGGGGGAGGGGTGCCACGTGTAGCGTTATTGTAAATCTTCAGTGAACAATAAAAATAATCATTATCATCACCCCTATTTTCTGACACGTTTTGTTTTATAACAAAAACATGACAGTAAAATTATAATTTTCTTAGTTTAAAGTGTCCCGTATTTAAGCGAATGCTGACATTTACAGCTCAGCGTGGAATATGGTCAGGCCAGGCAACTGACGCTCTGTGGCTAGTTTTCCTGTATTACAAATTACTGTGAGTGAGTTTTAAACAAAGTCCTCAATTACAATATGAAAGACACATGAACGTGCTTGGAAATGGCCTGCAGAGCCCAGAGTAGATGTGCAATCTCTATAAAGTAGCAAGGCAAAACCATTCTGCAATACGTTAACTCCTCACTGCTCTAAAGTACATCTGAACTGCAAAGAGTATGGAGGCTGCCATATTTATTTCCTTTTTCTATTGACTGGCTGTCCTGCTGATCTCTTTGGCCTCAGCAGTATCTTTGCTCACTGCACTGACTACTTGTGAAATGGGGAATACTCTTCAAGATTGGGACTGTTTGGCTATTCAAATCCCTACACAATTTGGGCCCTGGATACATGAAAGACTTGCTGAAACTGAACCACACATCTCAGTCACAACCTCAGATCAGCAGGATCCATAAACTTGGTCACTCCCGGAATGCACCTCAAAACCTTTGGATTAAGAGCTTTCTATCATGCTGCACCTACCCTTTGGAATTCCCTACCACACCCAGTAAAATCAGCCCCATCCCTGAAGTTCTTCAAATTCAGGCTGACAAGCCATCTATTTAGCAAGGCATTTGCAGACTTTTAGAATTCTTCCTCTGTACCACAATTTACCAATCAACCAATTACTGGTCTGAGCCATGCTCTAACGGGTGAAAAGTGCTATACAAATGTTGTTTGTTGTTGTTGTAGTATGTGGATCCCCCACATGAAACAAGCATGTGGCTAATCTTGTCAGTTTTGTCAGAAGCCTTTGATCTGCATGCTTGTTCAGGTTCTATGCCTAAAAGTATTAGAGGCAGAGGAGATCCTTAGAAAAGCCAGGCAATGTGCATTGTTTAACCACTTGAGGACCACAGTAGTAAACCCCCCCAAAGACCAGGCAAATTTTTACTAAAATGTCCACTGCAGCTTGAAGGCCAAGCTGCAGGGCCGAACAACACAGCACAGGAGTAATCCCCCCCCTTTTCCCCCCACCAACAGAGCTCTCTGTTGGTGGGGTCTGATGGCCCCCCCAGTTGTTTATTTTTTATTTAATAAATATTTATGACTCCGAGCTCACGAAAAAAAGAAAAGTTGTACTCACCAGGGGCTTTCTCCAGCCCAGTGCTGGTCGGGAGGTCCCACGCCGGCGTCCTGGCTCCTCTCCTTCTCCCCGCTCCGGTATAGCTGACAGGCCGCAGCCCGGGCGACACTCGGTGGAGTGTCGGGCTGCAGCTTCCGCGTATGACGCGGATTACGTCACACGCCGGCCGCCTCGCGTCATCACGGCGGCCGGCGTGAAAGTACTGCGCATGCGCGATTAAAGCGCGCATGCGCAGTACTTTCACGCCGGCCGCCGTGATGACGCGAGGCGGCCGGCGTGTGACGTAATCCGCGTCGTACGCGGAAGCTGCAGCCCGACACTCCACCGAGTGTCGCCCGGGCTGCGGCCTGTCAGCTATACCGGAGCGGGGAGAAGGAGAGGAGCCAGGACGCCGGCGTGGGACCTCCCGACCAGCACTGGGCTGGAGAAAGCCCCTGGTGAGTACAACTTTTCTTTTTTTTTGTGAGCTCGGAGTCCCTTTAATGTTTTCCTTTTTTTTTCTTTTTTTCAGCAAACCCCTCCCTCCCCTCCAGCCAGCCAATCCTAGCGATCGGCTGTCGTAGGCTTCTGCCTATGAGAGCCGATCGCTCTCTTGTCCCCCAGGGGGACAGCCGCCTAGTACAGCGCTGCTGCTGATCTCAGCGCTGTACCGTGTAAATAGACGGCGATCTAACAGTCTCCGCCGCTCGGAGACTGAAGAAGGGGCGAAGCTCCGCCCCCGAGAAGGAGATCCGTGCGCACCCTGCGCGCAATCTCCTTCAGTAGCCGGCTCCAGGACCTGACACCAATTAGCGTTAGGTGGTCCTGGGGCTGCCGCCGCGGCCACGCCCGTTGGCGTGGAGCAGTCTTAGAGTAGTTAAAGAGAACCCAAGGTGTGTTTAAAGAATGTTATCTGCATACAGAGGCTGGATCTGCCTATACAGCCCAGCATCTGTTGCTATCCCAAACCCCACTAAGGTCCCCCTGCACTCTGCAATCCCTCATAAATCACAGCCATGCTGTGAGGCTGTGTTTACATCTGTAGTGTCAGTCTCAGCTGCTCCCCCGCCTCCTGCATAGTTCCGGTCCCTGCCCCCGTCCCTTCCCTCCAATCAGCAGGGAGGGAAGGGATGCAGGCGGGGACTGGAGTTCTGCAGGAGGCGGGGAGAGCAGCAGACTGACACTATAGAGATAAACACAGCCAGCTCTGACAAGCTGTTTGTCAGCAGCGTGGATGTGATTTATGAGGGATTGCAGAGTGCAGGGGGACCTTAGGAGGGTTTGGGATAGCAACAGAGGCTGGCCTGTATAGGCAGATCCAGCCTCTGTATACAGATAATATTCTTAAAACCCACCTCGGGTTCTCTTTAAGGAAATGAAAAATGTTCTCCTGCGATATTTTTCTCCTAAGAGATAATTTTTAATATTTTGTTTAAAACAACTTTTCAGCACTCTGCATCTGAAAAAGTTTCAAAAAGTACATGAGTACTGTCAAAACTATTCTCTGTATTGATTGTCTCTCTCTTGCTGGTGGCTTAAAAGGCATTTTATCAGTTGGGCGTAATAATATCACCTAGAAGAAAACTTAACCATTTCCGGACCGAGGTGATAGAGATTTACGCCCTGTTTTGATGGGCTCCTGGCTGGCAGGGCGTAGATCTCTATCACCGGCGCCACCGCTCCCCGCCGCGATCGTGTGCACCGAACCGGCTGCACTTAGCTGTCTTATGACAGCTAAGGCTTCCGAGTATCGGCAGGAGCCGTCACTGATTGCCTCCCTGCCGTGTGATCGCTGTGAGCCAATCACAGCGATCACCCTCCGAAAGGCAACATAGTTGCCGTTCCGCCTCCCTCTCCCTGTCACTGTGGATCTTGCGTGTCAGAGAGAGACGCACAGCCTGCAGCCGTGACAGGCTGTGCGATTTTAGTGTAAAAAAAAAACACTTTTTTATCCAGATCTCCCCCCCATGTATCCCTTGATCCCCTCCCAACCACATATATATATATATATATATATATATATATATATATATATATATATATATATATATAGATAGATAGATAGATAGATAGATAGATAGATAGATAGATAGATATAGATATATATAGATATATGTAGATATATCTATATATCTATATATATATATATATATATGTCTATATATATATATATATATATATATATATATATAGGTAGATAGATAGATAGATAGATAGATAGATATATTTTACTGGATTGTGATTTTAACCACTTGCCGACCGCCCCTACCTAGGGGCGGCAGCAAAGTGGAGCCCACAACGACCGCAATACGCCGATCGGCGGCGCCTTGTTGCGGACTAGCTGGCCGGGGATAGCACGCTGGATGTGCCCACCCGTGACGTCAACCTGCCAGCCAATTAGCAGTGGCGGCGGGTTGTTAACCCCCGATCTGCCGCATGTAAAGCGGATAATACGCTTTGTAATGTATACAAAGCGTATTATGCAGGCTGCCTCCTGCCCTGGTGGTCCCAGTGATTGAGGGACCACCAGGGCAGGTTGCAGCCCTCCTAGTAAATACCCAAGCACACTGATCCTGCCCCCTGATCGCCCACTGCACCCATCAGACCCCCCCTGCCCACCCCTCAGACACCTGTTTGCACCCAATCACCCCCCTAATCACCCATTAATCACTCCCTGTCACTATCTCAACGCTATTTTTTAGATTAGGTCCTAAACTGCCCCCCTGGGGGCTCCTGAACACCCCCCCACACCCTCAGATCCTCCCTAGACCCTCCCCCCTGTGTACTGTATACATCTATTCTTCCCTATAATCACCCACTGATCACCTGTCAATCACCCATCAATCACCCCCTGTCACCACTTGTCACTGCCACCCATCAGATCAGACCCTAACCTGCCTTTTTTGGGCACCTGATCACCCACCCACACCCTCAGATTGCGTGCAGACCCACCCTCAGATCACCTCCGAAAGTGCATTGTTTACATCTGTTCTCCCCTCTAATCATCCACTGATCACCCATCAATCACCCATCAATCACCCCGTCACCACCTGTCACTGCTACTCATCAGATCAGACACTAATCTGCCCCTTGCGGGCACCCAATCACCCGCCCACACCCTCAATTAGCCCCCCAGACCCCCTCTGATCAACTCGCCAGTGCATTGTTGCATATATTCTCCTCTGTAATCACCTACTGATCACCTATCAACCACCCCGTCACCCCCTGTCACCACCTGTCACTGCTACTCAGCTGAACTCAGCGCTGGTATTCTCTGCTAAGGGGGCGCGGCTGGCTTGACGTGCAGTCAGTCATGTGGGCGGTCATGTGGTGACGCCCACATGACGTTTTACAGAGTATACAGCGTGGCGATGTGCCATGGGAAGAGCTGTAATCCTGCGCAGCCGCAGTAGAGGCTATGCAAATAGCGCAGGCAGAGGATTTTTTAAGGCGGCGATTCTAATGGCCCTGAGATAAGGCGACCTTGGGCTGGGTCGGGGCCTCTAATAATAACTGGATTTACAGAACAGAGCAGCTGGAAAGTACAAGGGAGCCGCAGATCGTCTGCCCTGAGGTCTGCTATTACAGTAAGATAATTAACTTTTTTTCTGTGTTTCGCCTCGTAAGTCCTTTAAGTGGTTAACAAGAGCCCAACCCATTCATTCATTTTCAGCAACATGTATTCATATGATGGCATGGTTGCAGGTGTGAGATTGATTCTCATCTCCCTGAAGGCCATCTCTGTATCTTTTTTGCGAAAGCCCAGGCATGTGGTATAACATGTATGCGCCTCTCTCTGCCTTGCTTTATAATGGATGCTGCACTACCTGTTCAAGACAGGTTCCATTAAAGGACAACTGAAGTGAGAGGGATATGGAGGTTGCTAGATTTATCTCCTTTTACAGAGACACTGAAGCGCAAAAAAAATAATGATATAATGATTTGTATGTGTAGTACAGCTAAGAAATAAAATATTAGGAGCAGAGACATAATTCTAATATTGTTCTCAGTACAGGAAGAGTTAGGAAACTCCAGTTGTTATCTATGCAAAAGAGCCATTGAGCTCCACGGCTTTCAAAGTTTAAGAGAGCTCTGTCTTCTGAAGCTAATTATCTCAACTGTCAGTCACTGTATTTTCTTTTCCTCTGCAGAGAAGGGTTCAATCGTTCACTGGGCTGCTCTGTAAAATCATTTAGAATGCTGAGTAGTGTGTAAACTGCCAATATTAGAGAATGATGCAATGTTATAAAAAAACACTATATAACTGAAAATAAAAATATGAGAATATTTTCTTTGCTACTAATGTTCTAGTAATTATCCGTAGTATACAACCAATTCATTATATCATATATTTTTTTTCGCTTCAGTGTCTGTCAGTTGCCTGTCTGTCCTGCTGAACGTCTGCCTCTAATAATTGTAGCCACAGACCCTGAACAAGCATGCAGATAAGATGTTTCTGACATTATTAAAATTAACTGCATGCTTGTTTCTGGTGTTATTAAGACACTACTACAGCCAAATAGATCAGCGTCCTGCCAGGCAACTGGTGTTGTTTAAAAGGAAATAAATATGGCAGCCTCCATATACTTCTCATATTATTCTACCTTTAGTTGTTCTTTAAATAGACTCAGAGATGAGTCAAGTGGTCATTTTTTTTACTCCAGCCCCATAAGCATGGATGCATCCCTCGCCGTTCTACCACGTGCCTCGGTTACGCCACAATCTTCTCCGGTATTCAGCTCACTGAAGTCAGCGGGGGGCCTTCTGCAGACGCGCGGACCTTCTGCGCAAGCACAGAAGACCCCGGGTGACATCACTCAGTCAGACTGAGCCCAACTGGGCCGCGTACCAGGGGTTGGTTGAGGCTGAACAGAGGCATCCGTGAGGACTGTGGTAGGACGGCGAGGGACGCATCAATGCTTATGGGGCTGAAGGAAGCCCCGGGTAAGTAAAAAAAATGTCCACTTGACTGATCTCTGAGTCTCTTTAAAGCAGTGGTCCTCAAACTAAGGCCCGCGGACCGAATGTGGCCCCCTGAGGCTTTTTTTCCAGCCCCACACACAGAAAATGTATTACTTATAGATGTGGTCAGCTACATCTTTAAAGAGAACCCGAGGTGGGGTACTGACTATGAAATCCCCATACAGAGGCTGGATCTGCCTATACAGCCCGGCCTCTGTTGCTATCCAGATCCCCCCTAAGTTCCCCCTGCGTTCTGCTATCCCCCATAAATCACAGCCGCGCTGCCGACACGCAGTGTGTCACAGCGGGCTGTGTTTACCTCTGTACTGTCAGTCTGCCGTTCCCCCTGCCTCCTGCACAGCTCCGGTCCCCGCCAGCATCCCTTCCCTCCCCGCTGATTGGAGGGAAGGGACGCGGGCGGGACCGGAGCTATGTAGGAGGCGGGGGGAGCACGCAGAGTGACAGTACAGATGTAAACAGCCCGCACAGCGCGGCTGTGATTTATGGGGGATTGCAGAGCGCAGGGGGAACTTAGGGAGGATTGAAATAGCAACAGAGGCTGGGGAGTATAGGCAGACCCAGCCTCTGTACGTGGATTGCATTGTCAGAACCCCGCCTCGGGTTCTCTTTAAATATTGGTGGTCCACATATGGAATACCAGTGCTGGCACCACCCATCCACATGGAAGCCAGAAAGCAGTGATTCCCTGGTTTCCAATAAAATTCCACATCAGGTGACACTGCTGTCCACTGCGAGTATGCTTCACTGTCTGGCCCGCAAAGACTTCTACATCATTTTATGTATACTGCGGCCGCCCCAGCAGTTTGAAGTATGTTGACCTGGCCCTTGACCCAAAACGTTTGGGGACCTCTGCTTTAAAGCCTTTGTCTAGGCATATCAACAATGATAATGCCCCATGCTGCTGTCATCATGCAGAGGCCTCTCCAGGACTAAAATGCAGGTGCATAGGAAGATATTTAATGTAAACAGATTACAGTTAATTTCTGTCTGTAGCTGTAATATTACTATGTATTTTCTGAAACTATTTAATCTAAATGTTTGTTTGTCAGAGCAGCTCACAATCTAATCCCTACCATAGTCAAAGCCCAGTGTTGCGGCAATAGTCTAAGGGCCCGTTCTCACTTAAAAGCGCAAAACGGAAGCGCTTAGTATATCATTATTTGCAGGTGATTTTACTACAATTAATACGGTAAAAGCACTGTACACTCTTACGATACCCGACGATCGCGATCAGTGATCACTCCAGAATCGTAGGAAAAGGCAACACGTTTTGCAATTGCTGCTAATTGCGAAACACCCGCGATCTGTGGCAATTGCTGCAGTGAGATAACAGCCATATAGTTACAATTGCTATTCTGACAAGGAAGGAAGGGAGAGGAGAGTCTGCACTGCAAAAACGCCGTCTTTAATCCAAAGTGTAGCAAGACATAATCCAACATGTGAAAATACAAAATGACATACTGTTGCTGTGGAGGTGGTGAAACAAGGGTGGGTGCTGGGCACAGATAGCCTTACGGCCGTTTCACGCTGGGATGCGCTTCTACGGAGGCTGCTTTTGTATATTCACATGTTAGATAATGTCTTGCTACACTTTGAATTAAAGACAGCGTTTTTGCAGCACCGACTCTCCTCTCCCTTCCTTCCTTGTCAGAATACTGATTGTTTGATGTCAGAGCACGCTGGCTGTGCCAGAGTATCTGGAGGTGTGTGTATCCTGTCATATCCCGTCCACGCTCAGACGTTCACTGTAGTGCCAACTTACTGCTTTCTTTTCTGCTGAATAGTTACAATTGCGCTAGCACTTTAAAAAGCTCTAGCGCTTCAGCGATTAGCGGGAATCACCCTCTAATCGCCCTTAATGTGAATGGGCCCTAAGGCAGGGGTTACATTTTTTACTTTTTTTTTTAAGGCACCTCTTGACAAAAACAACTACAGAAATGTTATGACTCTTACTAAGCAGCATCACCCAACGTCTCCAAATAGCTATTGACACTTATTGGGCAGCATCCACCTCCAAATAATCAATGACCCCCAGCCCCAATTAGATAGCATTGGTCCCCATTAGCTGGACAAACACTTCCTTACCTGTCCAGGCCAAGGTGCCCTGATTGTGACGTCCAACTTCCTGGAGGTTAAAGCGGACCCAAACCAAACATTTTTTTAATTCAAAATATTTAGTTCCACCACTCTGACACATACAAAGATAAACACTACTTCAAGCCTATGAGCATTTCAGTGCATGCTTTTCACCCTTCTCTTTTCATAACTAGGGTTATACTGGGGGCAGCCATTAGCAATTCCTCCTTTGCCGGACACCATCTACTCCACCAGTTTGCCGGATTCTGTCCCGGCAATATGAAAAGAAGGGAGAGGTTTCTCCAATAAATGTAAAATATTTTATATTTGTCATCATGCAGCTGAAAAAAAGGCTGCTATTTATTATTATAATTTAGAAAATAGATTTTATTTCTGAAATCTTGTATTTTTAATTTGGGTCCACTTTAACTGCCGGGGCTGAAGGTTAACCGTTGGGTAATGAGGCCTCATTGTACAGGGTGGGCCATTTATATGGATACACCTTAATAAAATGGGACTGTTTGGTGATATAAACTTCCTGTTTGTGGCACGTTAGTATATGTGAGAGGGAAAACTTTTCAAGATGGTGGCCATGGTGGCCATTTTGAAGTTGGCCATTTTGAATCCAACTTTTCTTTTTTTCAATAGGAAGAGGGTCATGTAACACATCAGACTTATTGGGAATTTCACAAGAAAAACGGTGTGCTTGGTTTTAACGTAACTTTATTCTTTCATGAGTTATTTACAAGTTTCTGACCACTTATAAAATGTGTTCAATGTGCTGCTCATTGTGTTGGATTGTCAATGCAACCCTTTTCTCCCACTCTTCACACACTGATAGCAACACCGCAGGTGAAATGCTAGAACAGGCTTCCAGTATCCGTAGTTTTAGGTGCTGCACATCTGGTATCTTCACACCATAGACAGTTGCCTTCAGATGACCCCAAAGATAAAAGTCTAAGGGGGTCAGATGGGGAGACCTTGGGGGCCATTCAACTGGCCCACGATGACCAATCCACTTTCCAGGAAACTGTTCATCTAGGAATGCTCGGACCTGACACCCATAATGTGGTGGTGCACCATCTTGCTGGAAAAACTCAGGGAACGTGCCAGCTTCAGTGCATACAGAGGAAAACACATCATCATGTAGCAATTTTGCATATCCAGTGGCCTTGAGGTTTACATTGATGAAGAATGGCCCCACTATCATTGTACCCCATATACCACACCATACCATCAATTTTTGTGTTCCAACAGTCTTGGAGGGATCTATCCAATATGGGTTAGTGTCAGACCAATAGCGGTGGTTTTGTTTGTTAACTTCACCATTCACATAAAAGTTTGCCATATCACTGAACAAAATCTTCTGCGTAAACTGAGGGTCCTGTTCCAATTTTTGCTTTGCCCATTCTGAGAATTCAGTGCGCTGATCTGGGTCATCCTTGTTGAGATGCTGCAGTAGCTGGAGTTTGCAAGGGTGCCATCTGTGAGTAGCTAATATCCGCCGAAGGGATGTTCGACTAATGCCACTCTCCAGTGACATGCGGCGAGTGCTACGCTGTGGGCTCTTGCTGAATGAAGCTAGGACAGCCAGTTATGTTTCTTCATTGGTGACAGATTTCATGCGGCCACATTTTGGCGAATCCAACACTGGACCAGTTTTATGAAACTTAGCAAGCAGTTTGCTAACTGTAACATGGGAGATGGGTGGCCTCATAGGGTGTCTTGTATTGAAATCTGCTGCAATGACCCGGTTACTGCGTTTAACAGACATCAACACAATTTCTATCCGCTCCTCAAGTGTTATCCTCAGCGACATGTGAATGGCTGTAAACAAAGAGAAACTTGTAAATAACTCATGAAATAATAAAGTTACGTTAAAACCAAGCACCCCATTGTTTTTCTTGTGAAATTCCCAATAAGTTTGATGTCTCACATGACCCTCTTCTTCCTATTGAAACAATAAAAGTTGGATTCAAAATGGCCGACTTTAAAATGGCCACCAAGGTCACCACCCATCTTGAAAAGTTATCCCCTCACATATACTAATGTGCCACAAACAGGAAGTTAATATCACCAACCATTCCCATTTTATTAAGGTGTATCCGTATACCGTATTTTTCGGACCATAAGACGCTCTGGACCATAAGACGCACCTAAATTTATAGGGCATAAACCAGGGGAAAAAAAATATACTAAACCTGGTGCGTCCATGGTGCAGGGGCATCTTGTGGAGCTTCTCCCTCTCCCTCCAAGCTACTAAAGTGAGTGATGTGAGGCAGGGATAGCAGTTCTCAGGCAATATACCCATCTCAGGCAATATACCCCTCAGGCAATATACCCCTCATGCAATATACCCCTCATGCAATATACCCCTCATGCAATATACCCCTCATGCAATATACCCCTCAAAGACCACTTCTCTCTCTGAACCACAGCATGAAGCAGCCTACAGGAATCATTTTACTATGACATGCTTAATTAGGCAAAAAAAAAAGTAAACAACTACAAAATATCAATGACAGTGATAAAAGAAATATAGACTGTGCATCTCAATTTTTTTTCCTTTTCAATGCTTAATCAGGCATAAGGTAAACAAGCCTGCAGGAATCAGTGTCACTCACCCCAGGATCAGTGGTGCTTTTCTCAATGGCCAGCATGCTGCAGGGACCAGCGGCTCTGCTTTCAATGAGGGGACGCTTGCTGCGGGGACCGGTGTTCACCGGCGGTTCTCCTGTCACTGAGGGCACACATCTCTTAATGTCCAGCGTGCTGCGGGGATCGGCGGCTTTGCTCTCACTTAGGCGGTGGTTTACCTAATGGCCAGCGTGCTGCGGGGACCGGCGGCGATGCTGTCACTGAGGCGGCGGTATTCCTAATGGCCAGCGTGCTGCGGGGACCGGCGGCGATGCTGTCACTGAGGCGGCGGTATTCCTAATGGCCAGCGTACTGCGGGGATGATTATCCATTCGCCCGGGACCGGCGGCTCTGTGCTTTTCCTAATGTTCTGTGTCTTGTAGTGCTGCAGCCTAGAGGGAGGATCGGCGTTCCTCATCTCGTACAACCCCGGGAGCGGCAGCTCCACTCGTTATACCCCGGGGTGAACTTCCGCGCTGTGGCTTTAATCATCCCCGCAGTACGCTGGCCATTAGGAATACCGCCGCCTCAGTGACAGCATCGCCGCCGGTCCCCGCAGCACGCTGGCCATTAAGAGATGTGTCCCCTCAGTGACAGGAGAACCGCCGGTCCCCGCAGCAAGCGTCCCCTTCAGTGAAAGTAGAGCCGCAGGTCCTGTGGTGAATGAAAGTGATTCCTGCAGGCTGCTTCACGTTGAGGCTTGGAGGGAGGGAGAAGGGAGAGCCTAAATGAGCCATCAAACAGGGAGGGGGGGAAAAAAAAAGCCACATTTGGACCATAAGACGCACCAACATTTTCCCCCTCTTTTGAGGGGATAAAAAGTGCGTCTTATAGTCCGAAAAATACGGTAAATGGCCCACCCTGTATATCAGTGCAAGGCCACATTATCTGATGGGAACGTATGGAGGACAAGAAAGAATGTCTTGGCACTCCTGGGATTAGGTCATTTCTTGACCCTCCCACCTTCCATCTCATCCCAAAAGGAGACATGCTGCACATGTAATAGAGTGGGCAGCACTAGACAGTTGGCCTAGAGAAATAGTTTCTAGGGAGTGTCTGCAACACCTCAACCAAATAACTGTGTGTGCTAGGGCTCAAAACAAGAGCAATTATATGGTAGAGGAAGAAAGCCCTTAAAAAATAGCACCTCCCACAGCAAAATTTGAAAAAGTATAACAAAAATCTTTATTCAACATTGGGTATATTAATAATCACAGTACTGATGATTCAATAAAGAATAAAACCATTTAAAAACCAAGCAAATATTCCAACATAATCCCTGCTGCATTATATGCAGGTGCTATTTTTTAAGGGCTTTCTTCCTCTACCATATAGTTGGCCTAGAGAAAGAAAAGGTATAAATGGCCAACGTGAACATGTGTGGACCCAACACAAGTACCCTACATAAAAACCGGTTTAACCGTAGTTAGAGGAAAGGTGGACAGTCACCTTACCCTCACTGGAGCTTTTTTTCACATAACAGCAGTAAATTAAAGAGGAACTCCAGTGAACATTTTACTGTTGGCAGGTGATGTAGCTGCTGCATGGTTTTTGGCAGTTGGAAACAGCTGTAAACAGCTATTTCCCATAAAAGTTTGAACTTTTCTTGTGGGAGGGGTTTCACCATAATATCAGTCATACAGCGCCCCCTGATGGTCTGTTTGTGAAAAGGAATAGATTTCTCATGTAAAAGGGGGTATCAGCTACTGATTGGGATAAAGTTCAATTTTTGGTCGGAGTTTCTCTTTAAAGAAAACCTGAACTGAAAATTAAAAGTCAAAATAAGCATACACAAGTCATACTTGCCTCCTGTGTAGTCTACTCCTCAATCGCTTTCTCCTCTCCCGCATACTGTATGTCCACTGTGATCAAGGGAATTCTCCGTCCTCCATTTTTAAAATGGCCATTACCCCATAACCGCTTTCTGGTCAGCACACTGTTAAACTGTAACATCGTCCACTTGAGCCATAGGGAAACATGGACATTACCGGGCATATCAGTTGTCCACTCAGCTATAACTGACAGCAACTGATATATAACTGACAGCAACTGATACATTTCAGTTCTGACAAAATGTTGTCAGAACTGGAAGGGATCATTGTCAGAAAAAAATGGTGAGCTTCTGAGAGGAACTGATGGCAAAGTAACGATTTAATGTTTATTTGAAGTTACCTCATGTGTTTATTTTAAATACTTTTACTCAGTACAGGTTCTCTTTAAGTTGTTCTAGCCCTTAAAGGACATCTGAAGTGAGAACAATATGGAGGCTGCCATATTTATTTTCTTTTAAACAATACCAGTTGCCTAGCAGCTCGGCTGATCTATTTGGTTGCAGTAGTCAGTGAATCACACCAGAAACAAGCATGCACCTAATGTTGTCAAATCTGACAATAATGTCAGAAACCCCTGACCTGCTGTATGTTTGTTTAGGGTCCATGGCTAAAAGCAGGGCTGGAGCTACCATAGGAAAAAATAGGCAATTGCCCCAGGGCCCCAGAGCCTGTAGGGGCCCCCAAGGTGTCCCTCCCCATTTTAACTTTTGCTCCCCAGGGACTCTGCAGAGTCTGTTAAGTTGGGAGGTGATTGGGGGAAAGTCAGCAGCCAGCTCAGGGGCCCAGGAGGGAGATTTGGCTGCAACAAAGGGCCTCTAATGACGCTTTTTGGTCTGGGGGTGTCTGTTGGGGGGCCCCCAAGCTAATTTTGCCCTAGGGCCCAATTGTTACTTGAACCGGCCCTGGCTAAAAGTATTAGAGGCCAACTAGAAATCATGAATCAAGAGCTTTTGTAGTGAATTTTGCAGTGTTTTCCAGAAAGATTTTGTGTGATTTTGAAGCATTTTTGAATTTTGTGCTAGCAATTTGTATATTAAATTTATTTCCATTAGTGCATGGCCTTATAGGTACAGCAAGTGGTTTGGGTAGTAAAAGAACTGCAAAATCGCTTTGTACAGCAACTAAAAAGCAATTCTGCAGCGATCCTATACATTGGGCTCGATTCACAAAGCGGTGCAAACTGTTTAGCACGGGTGTGCTAAACAGTTAGCACGTGAAGTGCTTTTCGCTGACTTTTGCGTGCGCAAAGTGCCGCGATTCGCGTGATCACGGACCTTTGCGCGCCCAATTTGCCGCGATTCGCTTTGCGTCCGCTTTGCGCGCAAAAGTCCGCGAAAACCACTTCACGTGCTAACTGTTTAGCACGCCCGTGCTAAACAGTTTGCACTTCTTTGTGAATCAAGCCCATTGTATTGCTGGTGAGCATACCTCCCAACTTTTTAAGATAAGGACACGTTAAGACACCCTCCTGCCACACCCCTAATCACGCCCCTGCCACACCCCTAATCACTGATACCAGAAAGAATTCAGAAGCAAAAGATGCAGTTTTAAAATTCAGATCGCACTGGTCCTCTCTATTATCACTAGTTCTCCTTCATTTTAGCATTTAAAAATAAGAAATATATCAATTTAAATTATACAAATAATGTTTAGAGTGAGTCTATTAAACACATTTTCAGTAGAAAAAAATACATACGGTATGTTTACATAGATTTGTACCTGAGTCCTGAAAGGGACAAATAAGGAAGAGAGAATTACAGTGGGATTTAGTTTCCAAAGAGGGACTGTCCCTCTGAAAAAGGGACCGTTTAGACCTATGGGTGAGCATTGCTTATCAACCTTAAAGAACAAGTGACACCCATGCTAACCTAGAAATAAGAAACACATATATAAGTAGATAAATACTAGCTCTATTTACATACCAGATGTATTGCACTGTCCTCGTTATGATTCCTGTGAATTTTATAAAGGAAAACCAGAAAATCCTATTCTAGACAGTTTCCATCTTGGTTACCTTTGAATGAAGCTAATCCTGTCATCATTTCCTCCCTTGTGTATTTGTTACCCGCCCTCCTTCCAGAGTCTTCAGAAACTCCCACTGAGGTCTATACTAGGAAGTGCACTGTCTTATGTCATTAGAAGGTGGGGGAAATAAAGGGAAGAGGAGGAACATATTATAGATCAAAAGACCCCCCAGCATGCAACTGTTTTGCCAGCCAATGGCAATTAAAGGGCCAGTGCGTCTAAGGTATGTGATAACTCCAAACCTTAACAGCAGAAAAAGTTTTGAAAGTTTTGAATGCAGGATTAGCATCTTTATCACTTACACTCAGTTGCTGTTGAAATTTTATTTTTATGGTGACAATCCTGCTTTAAAGCAGTAGGATCAGCCAGACTATGCCAGGGGAAAAAAGCACATATATAAGTAGATAAATACTTGATCTATTTACATAACACATGTATTATACTGTCCACGTTTTGATTTCAGTGAACGTTATGTAGTAAATGACAAGAATTCTGTTCCTGGAGGGGGCCATGTCTTTTGCCCACAGTTAAGGCTAACTCGTGATGTCATTTCTGCCCTTTACTTTTTTTCATGTCTCCTCCAATCGCTGAGTCACCTCAGCCTTGCTTGTAAACACGAGTAGGGGATTAGGTTTCAGATAAGCAGCTGGCAGGGAAATAAAGGAAAGAGGAGGAATTCATTATAGATAAAAAGAACCCCCAGCATGCAATTATTTGGCACCGACTACTAAAGGGCCAGTGCTCCTTAAGTATGTGATAACTCCAAATCATAACAGCAGAATTGCAGGATTAGCATCTTTATCACTTAATACACTCAGACCAGTTGCTGTTGAAATTTGATTTTTATGGTGACGATACTGCTTTAAAGTAGCTCCACACCCTTGGTCCAACTGGACACTAGATTAGGTCCAACACATGCAACATAAACCAACAAATCAAACCCTCCAGCTGCCATTGCTGTTATCTGTGACTGAGAGAAACTCTGTCACTGCCAAACCTCCTCTCAGAACTGAGCCAAAGGGTTAACATGGCATGTCCCAGGCTCCAGTGCACAAACTTTGCAGAGTGTGAAGGGAATAATAACCCTCAAGGCACCAGCATTGTTTCCACTGGGGTTAGTTCTGCTGTGACAGCAATCACTGCCAAGTGAAATCTTAATTAGTTGCACAGAGAAGAGTTGCGCTCAGATAAGTCCTAAGTTTGCTAATTACCAGGTAGCTGTGTAATTTCCTGTCTCCCCCCATGAGGGCTATGGGATGCAGAGCTCTGATTTTAGCTGAGTCTCAAGGATACGATAGAAATATGTCTCAGTCTCAAATTTGTAGACCGTTAACTGGAAACGCCAGGCCTGAGCCTCAGCCGCCACAGACTGTGAGAATGCCGGGGAGAGTTCCTCCGTGTATAACAGCCACATAGTGCACCTCACAGCAGTGCGCAATAATTACTGCTAAACTACATAGCCACACTCGAAAGGGAAAGCTCCTTTAATCTCTCGTATTTTCACATTAATTCTGAGCTGATTTACATAATAGGCATTGATATTCCCAAGAAATTGATTAAAAGCCTTAATTAAATTATAAAATGATTATGAAACTTTATTTTCTGAAATGTCTTACTATAAAATTCATTTTACTAATGATTCTGTAGAATATATGACGGGCTCCTTCAAGAATAAGTACTTCTAAAGCATACGGTCACCAGAAAAAGGAAGTACAGGAAGTAAGGTTTTGCATATCAGGACATCAAAAATCACCTGGTCCTCAACAGGTGTTTAATTAAGTAAATACAGCCACAGGTGAACAATATTACACTGTGTTATTATTTATTTCAAAAAGGTTACATCAAAATGCAGAAGCGGTAGTTAACATAATGCTAGGTAAACATGCAATTTCCTGTCAGATCAACATGTCGAACCGATTATTTCGGACACATGAAATCTATCGATTTTGTGCAGTAGGGATTTCGATCGAGGGAGCAGAACGGACATGTCGGAAAGGATTAGTTCGAACCATGGATCTGATGGAAAATAGCATAAGGCATACCCTTATCAATTCCATAGGAATTATTACCCTACTTCAGAGGGTAAGTAACATCCATATCCCACTATTAAATTATTTTGATTAAGTGATCAAAAGGTGTGACCACGTCAGTGAAAGCAGAAGTTTTGGCAGTTTTCCTGTGTAAGTTCTTCACGAGTGTGGTAATGCAATGCCAAGGAGGAAAGACATTGGCAATGATCTTAAAGAAGCAATTGTTTCTGAAAATCTGAGAATGGTTAAAAGGTATCACCAAACAATTTGAAATCCAAACCACTATTCTGAGAAAGATTATTGACAAGCATAACTCTTTCAAGATAGTTGCCGATCTTACAAGAAATGGATGTCTCATCAAATCCATACCAAGATCAGACTACAATTACTCAGAGACATTGCAAAAAAAAGCCCAAGAGCTAAATATCAGACTCAACAGAACTTAGCATGATAAATGTTAAAGTTCATGAAGGTACAATTAGAAAAAGACTGAATAAGTATGGCTCGCTTTGAGGTGTTTCCAGGAGAAAGCCACTTCTCTCTAAATAGAAGGTGGCAGCATGGCTAAGGTTTACAAAGTTACATCTGAACAAACCACAAGATTCTGGAACAATGTCTCTTGGACCAATGAGACCAAAGTAAAGATGTTTGGCCATAATGCACAGTGCCACATTTGGCGAAAGCTAAACAGGACTTATCAGCACAAATGCCTCATACCAACGACAGAGTTAAGTGGTTTAGGGTGATAATGTGGGCTTGTTTTGCAGCCACAGATCTTGGGCACTTTGCAGCTAATCAGTAGATCATTTACTTCCCTGCATACCAAAGCAACCTAGATTCTAATGTGAGGCCGTCTGTGTGATAGTTAAATCTTGGCCAAAATTGAGTCTTGCAACAGGACAATGATCCCAAGTACAGCGCCATTCGGCAGGCATCGAGTAGCATGCACGATGAAGTTGGCCGTTGCTTGGCAAAGTTTATCCAAGTTGAGGTCACAACGCAGCTCACACCACAAAAACTTGACTTAGAGTGTGCTCGGCTAGCACCTTTGCCTTGTATTTCAGAATATTTAATACAGTTCCTTGATTTTATTGGAACTTGGTATTGAGTGGACTTTCTACATGCACCGTTAAAAAGATAGCAATCAGCATATTGCAAGAAAAATAGCATTTTTTGTAGCAAATAACAAAAAGTGTTATTTTTTCGTTCTCCATATTTATTTATAGTGTTCATAAGCTTAAAGTAAGATTATGTTTATAAGCTTTCAACACTTGGATTTGTAGAGATCACAAGTGTAAATCCACAGCTACCCAATGCCCTCCACCATTTTGGATATTCCTGGATCTGGGCCATGACTCACAGCCTACTTGTGGTCACAAAGCTAGCATAGGTTTTAGGCCCAAAAGTGATGTGTAACTCTATGAAGGAGATGATTTGCTTGCAGGCCTAAACAATATGCAAGACCTTTGCTTTGTGACCACAACTAGGCCAATGTTATCAACAAAGGTCTAAAGCCCCATACACACGCTTAACAGCGGTCTTTTATGCAGCACAATTATCAAACAACTTTTGTTGTGAAACAAGTTGGTACAACAACATAAAAGTTGTTTGCTATTGTTCAAACAACTGATACGACTGATAAAACGTCAATCCAACTGTTGGATTGACGTCTTATCCGTTATTTCAACAATAACAAACAACTTTTTTTTGGTTGCTTGTTTCACAACAAAAGTTGTTTGATAATTGTGCTGCATAAAAGGCCGCTGTTGAGTGTGTGTATGGGGCTTAAGAACATCCAAAACAGTGGCCTCAGATAGCCAAGGATCCTCACTTTTGATCTGCTAAATGCAATCGAAAGTTACATACAAATGAACAGAGCTGCAGTTCGCCACTTCAGAGTAAAGCTGGCCATACACTGGCCCGATTTGCGGCCGTTTCGACAGCAGATTCGATCACTGGGATCAAATCTGCTGCCAATCGTTCGCGCTAAACGCACCCGCCGATCCGATTTCCTCCCGAAATCAGATCAGTCCGTCGATCGTGCCGTGCGGAAAAATACCGTCGATCGCCCACGGGTAGGGAGCGCGTCGCTAGCGGCGGCCGATCCGATCAGGTATACATTACCTGACGCTGGCTCCCGGGCATCTTCTCCGCGCTGCACGGCTCTGTTCCTGCTTCCATCCCAGCGTACATTAACTTCCTGTGTCACTGCAGTGACCAGGAAGTTCAAATAGAGGGCGCTCTATTTGAAATTCCTGGTCACGGAGTGACACAGTGTACGCTGGGATGCGGTGCGGGGTGCAGCGCAGGGAAGAGGACCCGGAGCCAGCTTTAGGTAATGTATACGGGGGGGGGGGAGGGGGAGACAGGCAGAAGGAGCAGCTCAACAGATTGTGATCAGTTTCAGGCTGAAACCGATTCACAATCTGTTTGCAGTAAAGGCAGCCATACGATCCCTCTCTGATCAGATTCGATCAGATAGGGATCTGTCAGCTGGTCGATCTAATGGCAAATCGACCAGTGTATGGCCACCTTAAGTTTAGTAAATACTCAGATCACTGTTTGCACAGTGTAACAAAAAGGCAGACAAAGAAATTTGCCACTATTCATAAAAAGGCCCCCTTGAAGCCATCTTATATGAAGCATATTTATACTTACATAGCTTGTCAATTAAAGGAGCAGGAGAAGCCACATATGAATATTAAATAAATAAACAGATAAATAAATGACTCAGTCATCAAGTATGTATATGTTCGTGAAATGTATTATTTTTCGTGAAATGTATTATTTTTCAGTTGTAAAAATGATCGTGTAATAAACTTGTAAAAGGCATGGTGGCGTAGTGGATAGCACTCTCGGATGCCAGCCAGGGCACTATCTGCATGGTTTGGATGCCCTTCCCAAATCTGTGTCGGTTTCCCCCGGGCACTCTGGTTTCCTCTCGGAAAATGGAGAACTTGCTGCATATTTTTCCAAAAATGAATGTGAAATGCACATAATGTATGTCAATAGTGACGCAGAGGTATAGAGCTTATTGCGTTTATATTTCTTTTTTAATGCGTTTTTTATTAAAAAAAATAAGTTTGATGATGTATTTCCACTTCCTGTTGACTTCCTAGTAAAACGCATATAAAAAATGCATACAAAACGCACAAAAATGCACTTGCAATTCATATGTGCGAAACACCATCGCATTAAAACACAAGCAAAATGCATGTGCGAAACGAAACGCATTCAAAACGCAAAACACAAAGGCATATGCAGCAAAACGCAACCTTTCACGCAATGCCGAATGTGTTCCCAGCCTGAAAGAAAAACATTTCTTTGTTGCAGCTTCCAGAACTCCTGCAATAAATATCCAGTGTGTCTTCTTCCTTCTTTCACGGAAGCAGAAAAAGGGCTAACATCCTGTGTTTACATGCTAGTCTGCCAGGATTAATGAATTTCTGTGCTGACACAGTTGAGAGATCACATTACACTTTTGTTTACTTGAAGATGAGGGGTTATTAGACAAGTCCTTCTCTTTAAAAACACACAGGGTTCATTTCTCTCTGTTTTAATCCTGTCCTGTGCAAGAGTTCAGGTTCATTTTAATGGGACCTTTGGTACATTCTATATAGAGTCATAATTATAATGGGAGAAAATAGATAGGTATACTCTCAAACACAGTCAATGCAAATATGAAGAGGAAAAAGCACTTGCACAAAATGCAGCAGGGGTGGATTCTGCCACACTGGGCTTACCAGCAGCGTGCTCCAATGGTAGTCCACAATTTCAATCAGAAGAGAGGAAGGAGATGGGCACAGCTGCTAAAATACCCTTAATTGTGGCTGGGTTGACACAAAAAAGCTTACAGCAGTGTGGGGGGGGGGGGGGGGGGTAAGGACAAGTCTGACAGCTGTTTCTCTGATGAAGCAGGGCTAGTCCCTGCGAAACAGCTGTCAGACTTGGCCTTCCCCCCACTGCTGTAAGCTTTTTTGTGTCAACCCAGCCACAATAAAGGGTATTTTAGCAGATGTGCCCATCTCCTTCCTCTCTTCTGATCGATACTCTCAAACAGACTTCAAAAACTAGTATTGTCCCCACATCCACCATGACTATGTACTCTGTAAAAGTGCTGTGGAAGATGTTAGCGCTATATAGATTATAAAAACCTAATATGCATTTAATCAAACAAACTAACAAAAAACATGTACATTTCTCCTAAGGCACCCTGTGGGCAAGATTATGGCTGCACTATCTCCAATCTGGTAGTTCAAGCAAGCAAGGGCGTAACTAGAAATCACTGGGCGCCCCTGCGAAACTTTGGATGGGACCTCTCCCCCTCACTTTCTGCACAGGTAACTGAGAACCAATGTTATCCAACTGGCTAGTGCACACTTGAATGTGTTTTCCCCATGCAGGTAAAAACTGACAGCAGTGAAGCACTGTACGCATTTTATCTATCAAATGCATTAGCTTCTGTGATAAAACGTGCATGCGTTCACACATAAAGACACACGAGGTGTGCAGAAAATGCATACAGAAAACAGATAGAGGAGTGTGCTCCCAGCCTCAGCTTATTACACTCACTCTCTCCGGCATCACTACAGTACAGAGCACTTGGGAAGGGGTAGAGAGGCTGGGGTAGAGCAGCGCTGTGCGTAACACCCTGCTGAACATTGAATAGGGACTGTCTACAAATCTTTGTCTGCAAAACTTTGTATGATTCCTTATCAGTGGCTGAGCATTTGCAGTCATTAGAACAATTGTGCAGAGAGCAGAAAGTTTTTTTTTCTCTCCATGCCCTTAGTTGTCAGTCTCTCAGGACGGGGGAAAAAAACCTCTCCCCATAGGACCCTCTGTGGCTTCTGGGCACCCCTGTGGCTGCATCCCTTGCAAGGGTCTATTGTTACGCCCCTGTAGGCAACCACACTGGAATGGCTGCAGGACTATCAGTTCTGCATGAAGCAGCAAATACATTAAACTAAAAAAGTAATGAAGTAAAGATCTCTTTTGAAAGGAAAATATAACAGACACCACACTTCACATACATCACTAGGGCAGGTCAGCATTGCCAAATGACATTATTGTTTCAGAAGAAAAATACACTTTGAAATAAGCCTGTGTTTCTTTCCATGCCTGCTTATGTTGCTCAGGGTTGTTCACACCTTCTCTGTGCCTCACTGAGATATGCAATTTCCCTTCCTGATATGGGGCATAAACCAGGAATTGAGAGAGGCTTCCGATCCTGTTTATTTAATCACCCATCTCTGTTAATTATAATGTTAAAGCTTTAATTATACTCTTTCTCTTCCTCCATGTTGTTCGCTGGGTCCTCATTTTAACATCAAATTTTGCATGCAAAGTGCAGATCACCATTTTTAAGCTATCCATACATGAGTCAATAGTTGCCCAATCCAACAAATCATGTATTACAGCCCAATTCAGAAGAGATCAATTTGCTGCCTTATACCAGTATATTGTCTTTTCGAGCTTTGCTTCAGGTCAGTTTTACTTTGAAGTCCCCATTATCCTAAATGGCTTTATACTGCCGCACAATAGGAATTATTAAAGGATGTCTGAAAAGAAAGCTATATGAAGGCTGCCATATTTATTTCCTTTTAAACAATGCACATTACCTGGCTGCCTTGCCAATCCTCTGCCTACAAAGACTCATACACACGTTCAACAAAGCGCACAGCTAACCTGAGGACATGACCAACCTCACAACAACCCATTGACACGACCTGTATTTCTACATGGCCAAACCAAATAAATGACCGACTCACTTACATGCTGTGCACACAAGCAGAACGATGGACGGCACATATGGCTGCATTCAAAATAAGACAAGTCATTCAAACTACTTGTACACACGTGGCCAACTGCACAATATCGTCCCAACAGTCGTGTGAGTGGCTCTGCTGTTTGGATCGGCCAAACCATCTGTTATCATTGACTCATCTAGCTGTTTGCTATGCATACACATACCCAACTCTTGTCCAATAGACCATGGTTGGATGATAGTTGGGCAGAATAGTTGCACGTGTGTATAAGCTTTAAGGGCCTGTTTCCACTTGCGCGGAAACCGGCCGAATCCGCAGAGTTTCCCCGCAGGCAAATCGCGTGGGGAAACTCTGCCATAGGGAGTAATGGAGCCACCGGCTGAATCGCTTGCGCTAGCGATTCGGTCTGTTTTTCCATCCGAATCTGTGCGAATCCCATAGCCGTGCATGGCACGGCTCATGGGATTCGTCAGCGTAACCGCAGATGCGGAAGTGCCGCCACGCGTCTTGCAGACGCGTGCGGGTGCAGTGGAAACAAGCCCTAAGACTTGTTGCTATAGTAGCAGTGGCTGGATAGTGTACTGGTTAAGGGCTCTGCCTCTGACGCAGGAAAACAGGAAATCTTGGCTCTTCCTATTTAGTAAGCCCTCACCTATTCGGTGAAGAGACCTTGAGCAAGACTCCCTAACACTGCTACCGCCTATGAGTCCGCCAGGAGAAAAAACAAATATAAATGTTCTGTGGCTTGTTTTGTCTATAGACCCTAAAAATAATGCTTGCTATAGGTGTGTGATTCAGACGCTACTGACCAGAAAGATCAGGAGGACAGTCAGGCAACTGGTATTGTAAAAGGAAATAAACATGGCTGCCTCCATACCCCTCTCACTTCAGTTTTCCTTTAAATATAAAGCGAGCAGCTGATTATGGAAAGACGGGCAAACTTCCTGAACACCAGAGACATTGAGCCAATCAATATTTGTTTTATGGCAAGGGGAGAATAAATAAGCTGTCATTATTATTGATAAGCGCCAACATACTCCCCAAACATGGGGTACATAACACAGAATTTACAGATATATTAATTATGCTGACAACAGTGTAACATGATGATCAAAATGTTTAGCAAATTCCAAGACACAAAAGGGTGAGAAAGCCCTGCCCTTCTCAGCTCACAATCTAAAAAAATAGGAGGAAACGAGGTGAGGAAATATATAATATGTATACTTAGAGAGTGCGTTTTCAGGTTGTACTGTATATAGTAAGGAGCACCACTTGGCCAGGGGTTAAAGGGGAATGGCTTAGGCCCTGTTCATACTTTCAGCGTTTGCAGAACGCATAGGAATTCAAAGAAACGCAGGTTGAAAAACGCATGCGTTTGTATGTATTTTTCTTGCGTTCGAATGCGTTTTCTATTGCGTTTTGCACAAACACGTGACACGGGAAACAAAAGAATAATGGGAACCGCAGAGGGAAACGTACGCTAAAAGTGCAATAGTACGCGTTTTTGATACGCGTCCATAGACTTTCATTGCATCCGTTTCTGTGCGTGACGCACAGAACTGCGTGCAGCCATGCGGATGAGAAACGTATGCGTCTCATACGCATATATGTGAATGAGGCCATTAGAAAACATTCGTAGCCGGTTCTATGCGCAAAATCTGTCTGTACGCGTTCTGTAAAAACGGCTAGGAACGCACATAATCTGAACGGGCCTTAAGTGAGACTGGGCCTGATGCAATTCACTTTATCTCCTAAGATTTCTCCTAGGAGATAATTTTTCATCTTCAATTTAAATAACTTTGCAATTAAGCAATTACCAAAAAGTAGGTAAGAAATACTGACAAAATTATTCTGGGTATTTTCTTGCTTGCTGTAAAAATTCCCCTAGGAGAAAACTTAGGAGAAAATTGAATTGCATCAGGCCCAGTGTATGCTTGTCTGAAAAAGTGAGTTTTGAGGGAGTGTTTAAAGATTTCAACAGTTGAAGAGTGATAGTTGAGATTTGGAAGGGGATTCTAGAGAATGGGTAAGGCTCATGAGAAATCTTGTATACATGAATGTGAGGATGTGATTCTAGAGGAGGACAGAAAAAGGTTGTGTACAAAATGGATATTGCGGTTGGAGTTGTAATCTGGAAACTAATGAGGAGATGGGAGAGTTTGGGAGAGCTTTGTAGGTTAGATTTCAGAGTTTGACAGTGTAATTTTAATAGTGATGGGAAATTTAAAGCCGGAGCTCAGGAACAGTTTTTAATATGCATTTAATGGAACATGAGTTTAATAGAACATTATTTTATGAGTATAATAGAATATTATTTAACATTGACTATTCATAAAATTTTTTGCAAAAAATGTAATTGTTTTACAAAATAAAAATATTTGCAGGTACCACCAGTTTATATATCCTCAGCTACTCACAGCTACCTGCTCACACTGAGCCTGAACCACTCCCCTTTTTAGTCACATGGGCATGAAGGGGAAGAGTGATTGCTGTACCAGTTGAAGCCACACATCCCTGATTACTTAAATCAGGAGGCATGGCTTTACACTGAATGGGCTTGATTCACTAACCGGCGCTAAGCAGCAGCTGGTGCAACATTTTCATCGCACCGCGCACTAATACCGGCCAGCCGTGCAGCACGCGTACTGAGCAGGGCTGTGCGCGAATTAGCTTGGCGCGGCCGTTAGTGCGCGTAGAGCTACTTATGGGGCATGAAGAGGCTTTTCACTCCGGCGCTAACACTTAGCGCCGGTGAATCAAGCCCAATGTGTTAGTGAGCAGGCAGTGGGACAGTGGGATGTTACTGAAGATTTATGTGCTGGTGATACAGGTTTTGTGCTTTCTTATTCTGCAAAAAAATGAAATGACTTTACAAACTTTTAATTCTAAATTCATTTAAAATAATAGTCTATAAAATACCTGTAAGCAAACTATGTCCATACTGGGGCCTTAACAAAACAGAAACTGGAAAACATTTTGCTTCCCATTTTACTTCCTTGAATGTTCTATGATAGCCAAAAGCAGGAAGTAAAATTACTCGCATTCAGTGCCTAGGCACACCTCGTGAAACTTGCTTATGAACAATAAAGTATCCAGTGAATAAATTAGAATCTGTTTTGCACTAATACTGTACTGTACTGATACTGTATTCTGATTGGTTAATATACGTTGCTTCACTTTGAAATTACAGCTTTATTACTCAGACTTTATTGAACAAGGCTGCAGGAACTGTAACATAAAATACTATTTATACTGTACAGCATATAAACAGTTTTAGATTTGGAGGCTCTCCTCTCCACCTGGTGACCATAAATATAAATGCAGTTCTGTATGCTTAGGAGTAGATTTGACACAGCGCTGCGCAGTCTGTAGAGATATGTTCACAACAAAATAATGCAAACCAATCATAATGATGTAAGAAGTGTAGCAGCTGCTCATAGCAAATGCCCAGTACCAGTCTTGTGTGACAGCCATCTATATCAGCTGCAATATACAGTATATCTAGCTGCAACTGCTAAACAACTATAGCCCACTAGACTCCTCTTGAAGCTACATACCCGTATACTGTAGTCAGCTACAAATTTCTGCTAAACATATTCTGCATTACTTAAAGAGACTCTGAAGTCTCAAAAAAACATCTTGCTATTTAACAAATATGTTTAATATGTTAGCCCTAACTAAACCGCCGGATTCCCGCCGCTATACACTATCTAAATCCCCCCTAACTCGCCTGGGGGCAATCCGGGCAGCGCTTCAGTGAGAGGCAGAGCTATAAGCTATCAGGGCGTCTGTCAGCCCGGATAGATGCCTCTCCCCCGCCCCTCTCAGTCTTCCTTCACTGAGAGGGGCCGCTGACAGACGCGTGTGAGGCAGGGCTGCAGCTCGTAACTCTGCCTCACACGGAAGAGCTTAGGGCAGCAAAATCCACGACCAAGTTAGTTGTGGATTTTGCAGGGGAGAGGGAGGGCGAGTTAGGGGGGATTTAGATAGATTACAGTGGCAGGAATGCGGCGGTTTAGTTAAGGTAAACATATTAAACACATTTGTTATATAAGGTGGGGTTTTTTTGAGACTTCAGTGTCTCTTTAAAGGGGCACTATGGCGAAAAATTGTAAAATATGTGAGTAAAATGAGCCATAAATTACTTTTCTCCTATGTTGCTGTCACTTACAGTAGGTAGTAGAAATCTGACAGAAGTGACAGGTTTTGGACTAGTCCACCTCTTCATAGGGGATTCTCGGCAAGGCTTTTATTCTTTATAAAGATATTCCCTAAAAAAGCATTAACAATGATGTTGGCCAGCTTCCTTGCTCGCTACACAGTTTTGTGGCAGTTGGACAGAGAAACTGCCATTCACTAAGTGCTTTTGAAAATAAATAAATCCCTGAGAATCCCCCCATGAAGAGATGGACTAGACCAAAACCTGTCCCTTCTGTCAGATTTCTACTACCTACTGTAAGTTACAGCAACATAGGAGAAAAGTAATTTATGGCTCATTTTATTCTGGAAAAAACGTACTTCTTATTTATGTTTGCATATATTTTAAAATGTTTCGCCATAGTGCCCCTTTAAGTTATTAGCATCCCTGCATGCATTATCTACATGGCATGACATGTGATCGTAACACAGCGGATGGTGTCAGTGTCGCAGCGTCGCCCAGTGGTGGGAAATGGCTGATGGACCCATCTTCCACCACCAGGTAGCACTGTACCAATGACTGGGTTATGATCACGTCATATCATGTGACCAGAACTCCGAAGAGGATGTTGGCATTGCAGCGCCACAGGTGGAGGAGAGGAGATGCCATCCGGACGCCTCCGGAACAGGTAAATATGACAGCTCCCTGTACCCTACCAGGCTGGGACACACTTTCCCAGCGGCATTAAAAGAAATCGGCCCTGCAGCGCACATATAGGTTTGCTGTATGTGGCTACTAATGGGTTTAAGTACCCCTGAATTGGAGAAACAACACTGAATGAAGCCTTTGGTGGTCTAGATTACCTCCTCCTTTGTCTCCTGATGCTGCTTATAGTTTTGAGGTCCCTCCTGTTCCCCATGCCCAGTACTCTTCTCTCCCCAGCTTCCCTTGTCATATGATTCCTGGCAAATGTTTTTCCTGGCTGTGGAGGTCACCAAAGGGGGAGGAGGTATGATCGTTTGAGGGCCCTATAAAGATTCTGCATATTTGTTTCCTTATGACCCTGATCATATGCACATCAGTTAGAAAAATGGAGATGTGATAGAAGGCTTACATGGAGCACTGAGGAGCACCGCAGGCGGAGACAGCCGGAAAGTGGGAGATAATACACAGCACACTCCACCTACAAGACTCTGCAGGAGAAGAAGGGGAAGGGAGGAACTCACATATCAGGTAAGGCAACCCAGATTAGTCCTCTTGTGGAGCCTTGAGGAAAACAACCATCGGCATGTACCACTGATTTTTAAAGGGTGTCTGAAGTGATGAGTGGCATAATAAGATGAGAAGAATATCAATCCTACCTACAACTTGCCTGTTTTCACTTTCTAGAGACTTTTGTTTTTTATTGTAAGGGTCAACAAACAAGGGCTTTATCTGGTAAGAGCCATCGGACTGTAGCGGCAGCTCCACTGGAAATACAAAATAAGATTTTTGTGTGATTTTTTATCACATCAGAGGATAGTGCATCAAAATTCAATAAGTCACCATTTCTCTGTATGGGTGCTGAGGTAACAGCAGTAAGTGTGATGCTGAGACTTCAGAGGAAGACTTTTGACTCTTAAAGAGACACTGAAGCGAAAAAAAAATATTATATAGTGAATTGGTTGTGTACTATGAATAATTACTAGAAGATTAGCAGCAAAGAAAATATTCTCATACTTTTATTTTCAGGTATATAGTGTTTTTTCTAACATTGCATCATTCTATATTATGTGCAGATTACACAACACTCAGCATTCAAAATGAGTCTTTCAGAGCAGTCTGTGAAGTAATGACCTCTCCTCTAGCAGAGAAAAAGTAAACAGTTCACTTACAGTTGAGATAATAAAAGTCAGATAACAGCCCTCTCCAGGACTAAAGCTGGCCATACACTGGCCCGATTTGCCGCCGTTTCGACAGCAGATTTGATCACTGGGATCGAATCTGCTGCCAATCGTTCACGCTACACGCCGAATTTCGATCCATTCCGTCCGATCCCGTCGATCGCGCCATGCGGAAAATAACCGTCGATCGCCCGCGGGTAAAGAGCGCATCGCTAGCGGCGTTCGAGTGCCCGACGACCGACGCAATAGAGCCGCAAACATTACCTGCTCCACCGGCGCGACTCCCGGGTCTCCGCTCTTCTTCTCCGTCTCCGCTCTGGTCTGGTCTCCGGCATGCTTCCCTTCTTCCTGTCCCGGCAGGAAGTTTAAACAGTAGAGGGCGCTCTACTGTTTAAACTTCCCCCAGACAGGAAGAAGGGAAGCATGCCGGAGACCAGACCAGAGCGGAGACGGAGAAGAAGAGCGGAGACCCGGGAGTCGCGCCGGCGGAGCAGGTAATGTATGCGGGATGGGGGGGGGGGGGGGGGAAGCGGCGGCAGCACCACCACCACAGATTGTGAACGATTTCAGGCTGAAATCGGTTCACAATCTGTTTGCAGTAAAGGTAGCCATACGATCCCTCTCTGATCAGATTCGATCAGATAGGGATCTGTCTGTTGGCGAATCTGATGGCAAATCGACCAGTGTATGGCTACCTTAAGACTTAGTCGGAGAGTTAATGGCTTGTTTGCATAGAGATAACAGCTGGAGTTTCTTAACTCTTCCTGTACTGGAAACAATTAGACTGATGTATCTGATCTTAATGTTTTATTTCTTAGCTGTACTACACATACAAATCATAATATCATAATTTTTTTTCCGCTTCAGTGTCTCTTTAAACCTAAAATAAGAATACAGGATACCAGGAGAGTGTTTAGCGTTAGCTCAGCAGGTACAATTATATGTCTTCTAAATTTATTTTCACTTCAGGTTTGCTTTGAAAGCAGCTGATGTATATTCATATTGCTGAGGTATCCATGAAGTTGTAGCTGCTGTGAATGTGATATAGCTGGGGCAGTTGTGGTTAAATCATTTATTATTATTAAGTAAAATAATTTATTACTGTGCATACATGTCAATTTTAATCTTGAAAACAAGATTAATCAAGCAAAACATGGCATTATGACAGAGCCATGGGAAAGTCAGAACAATCTACATACCCAGTTTCATAAGGTTGTGAGGCTGTATAAAATGTAAATCTCGTAATAACGGAATGTGATGATTTGCAAATCATGTAATCCCTATATTTTATTGAAATTAGTACACAGGCAGCGTTTATTTAATGGATAGTGTTTCCTGCTAGGTCTTCTATTTCTTACAAACTAGTGGTTGGGACCAACTTGCAGAGAGTGGCAGTTGGTCTAAGAGGTCCCCTCAACCAGACTTGTTTCGGGTCTCATACTACATGGAAGTCATTGGCCTATCAAAATTGGATGCACACAATTAAAGAGAAACTGTAACCAAGGATTGAACTCCATGCCAATAGGTATCTGATACCCCCCTTCCCATAAGAAATCTTTACATTGTCTCGATTAGATCATTAGGGGGGGGGGGGGGTCTGTATGGCTGATATTGTAGTGAAACCCCTCGCATAGTGTGATGTCAGGACCTAGGTCTTGACAGTTTCCTGTCTGTGAAAGAAAAGAGTCTCATATTGTTTTCCAGTACAGGGAGAGTTAAAAAAAAAATTCAATCATCTATGCAAAAGAGCTTCTCTGAGCTCTTCGACCCACTGGTTGAATACAGTCCTGTTTTCTGAACCACTTAAACTGCCAAGAAACAGTGTGAGACAGATTGAGATAAGGTTTAACTGCAGGAAAGTTCAAAGGGTCATCATTACTGCTTTGTTTTATAGCTTAAAAGACAGAGTGTACTTTTAAAACTGCAACTGTGACAGAATGATGTAATGCTTTTAAAAAAGCTATATAACTGAAAATAAAAATATGAGACCCTTTTCTTTTCTACTAATGTTCTATTCATTATCTGTATTACACATGCAATTCATTATATCATAAGTTTTAGTTTTTTTTTTTTACAAATGAAACTAAAGGAGAAACACCATATCTAAAGGATTGCTGGAGGACAAGGACCCCGTGCACATCACATCCTCTTCACAGAGCCATTGTGCCTGCTTGGCAAGAACTTTTTTAGGGTTAGAAATTCCATCTCACTGTCTTGTACAAGTAAATATAAAAAGTCACAAATGATCCTAATCTTCAGCTTTTACATGCCAGGGTTAACAGACAGATCACTGAGTTGCTTAACATAAAACAGTGGCATGTCTTCTCCAGCTGTGCGAGGAATGATCTGGCAGAGGACCAGGCATACAGGTGACATTGCTGGCACAGCAGCCAGACTCTGAACACGGCATGCTGTTTGTGTACCAACTGACAACGCTTGTCTTAACCTCATCCAATGATGTATACACTGGTCTGGAACATGTCAGAATGACAAACAGTTGGTTATGCATGGAGTATCCTCAGAACGTAGTATACTGTGTATAAAGCAAAGGCTCCCATATTCACTGACGCTCAAGGAGTTTAATGTTAGTTTCGATAATAAGGAAATTGTTTAAAATTTCAGTTTAATCACCTCTATAGCAGTCTATTGAGCTTTACATCTCCAGGAGTAGAGCTAAATAAAGTGTCCAATATCCTTATTTCCAAAGTGTCCTGTAGTTATTTCTTGTATATAAGCAGATTTCACATGAATGATTTTTATTCAAATCTTTATCTACACCAGTTTCATAAATTAGTAACACGCACCTACAAAATCCCCTCCAAACTCGCCTACAGAGGCCCTTAGCTTTGGGCACTTTGGGGAGGAAGGTTATGTGACCTCACTCTGCATGTGGAGAGCTTCAAAATACCAGGTTCTTGGTCCGATACTCCGATTGGCATACATTTCAAAATGGCACTGAGGTAGTTTGGGCACCTGTGATAGCTGATAGTAGAATATTAGTAAAATTAATGAAATTCTACTACTAGGCTCTATGTTCTTTTACTGTTGCCGAGCCTGACCACATTTTCTCTTGAGCACGCCCTCTATTGATGTCTGACGCTAACCGGTACCTAACCCTAACCGACCCTCCCTGCAACCGATGCCTAACCCTAATCACCCCCACCTTCACAATCCCCGCCGATAGCCGAGCTGCCTTTGCCCCTAAATAGCCACGGTTTGTATCCGACGCCTGCTATTTTATCCACCAGGGAAGTTTGGCTGCCTCCATAGGCACCCATGTCAATCGCCGGAAACGTGAGCGCCTAATAAACAAGGGACTAAATGTAGCTCCAGTTTATACAGCCGGCAGCCAAATTTCCAGTTATAGCTGCTAATCAGGGCTATTAACATGGGTACCAAAGGCATCGGCCAAACTTCCCTGGTGCCTCCTTTGTCCATATTACCTGCTTCGCCCAGTCATGCTGGCCTCCCCATTCTCTCTCTCCCCCCTACCCCTCATGCACATACCAGAAGCCCCCTGAACTGATCCAACATCTCTACAGTCCTCCACCACATTATTTTTATTTCAAAAATAATTAAAAAATACACAAATAGGGGAATAGCTCTTGGTTGCAAATAAGTTCAGAATAAAAAAAAATCAGTATTTATTACATTTTATCAAAAACATGAACATAACATAAAATACCACCTCTAAAAACAGCATCAAACCAACTGACACACAACAGTGATGCTTCTAAGGTGATGGTGGCTGCAGTCAGTCCATCACCAAATAACCTTCCTAATGGTGGCCACTAATGATCTAATCTTTTTTGTCTAATATTACTAAATATATGTAGTAGAAGAGTAAACTGAGCGATTTATATTATTATTATTATTATTATTATTATTATTACAGAACGGTGGCATAGTGGTTAGCGCTCTCGCCTTGCAAGCACTGGGTCCCTGGTTCAAATCCCAGCCAGGTCAACATCTGCAAGGAGTTTGTATGTTCTCCCTGTGTCTGTGTGGGTTTCCTCCGGGCACTCCGGTTTCCTCCCACATCCCAAAAACATACAGATAAGTTAATTGGCTTCCCCCAAAAAATTGGCCCTAGACCATACATGCACTACATGAAACATACATATGACTATGGTAAGGACTAGATTGTGAGCCCCTCTGAGGGACAGTTAGGCCCGGTTCACATTAGCGGTGGCTATCCGGAATAGCCGTGCCGGAGCCGCACCGCATGCTGGCCGGACGAAACGGACGCACGGCATAGCAATGTTAAGTCTATGCCAGGGTTCACATGTGTCCGTTTCGTCCGGACCGGAGCCGGACCGGATCCGGACTCCGGTGTCCGTTCCAACATGCGCTATTTTTTGGTCCGGCTCCTCCGGCAGCCGTATCCGGGGCGGAGCCGGACTGCACCATCCGGCCAATGGAAACCAATGAGAACCGGAGAGCGCACAACACACTGGCAAAAAATCCGGATGTTCTACCCCACTTCCTATGCGGATTTTTGCGGCGATATTGGCTGGGGACACATGGGCAAGCATTTTGGAGTGGAGCAGCACAGCTGGATCCGGATCCGGAGATGTTGGCAGCATGTCGGAGGTGGAGGTGAGTGCTAAACAGCAGAGGGCCTGATTCCACAGGTCCCCCTTCTGCTGACCTCCCAGACCCCAAAATTTTTTTATTTTTTTTTTTATACAGGTTGTACTCTTTAAGAATCCGGATCCGGACCGCAACCGTGTTCATACCGCACGGAAACCGTATGCAACCGGACCGGATCCGGACAGGAACCGTACGGTTCAGGTCCGATCCAGCTCCGGTGCGGTCCGGACATCCGGTGCGGTTTTTGCAAAACCGCAAGTGTGAACCGGCCCTTAGTGACAAGACAATATACTCTGTACAGCGCTGCGTAATATGTTGGCGCTATATAAATACTTAAATAAATAAATTAATAAAATAAATAAATATTATATTGAATGGATACTTTGGGCAGTCCCTTATATTACATAGAAATGGTAAGCTTGGACAAAAAAAAAGATTGGATCGTTAATGGGCACCAATGGTAAAGTTACTAACAATTGATGACATTGGGTGTCAAAAGGAATGTCAAATGCTAAATGATGGTATGGACAATGTTCCAGGCTTCCTAGATCAAACTAAATGATGTTATCCACACATGAGGAGTTCTGATCCCAAGGGTAATGAGTCTATTTATTTATTTATTTATTGTATTTCTAAAGCGCCAACATATTACGCAGCGCTGAATACCAGGCAAATTGGATCCTGTATTACAGTTACTCTAAATTTGATACTCCATCCCAGTCCTGGTGGTTTTAATGCTTATAAGAATCAAGCCTAAAGGTGGCCACACACCATACAATTAAAAAATCCAATTGTTCACCAATTCGATAATTTTGATCAGTTATCCCGAAAAATCGAGAATTTTTCTTTGTTTACGATTGATAAATCTGATCAAATTTCCTTTTTTTTTTCTTTTTTTCGATTTTTGGAGATTGGACAGGTTGGAAATTTCAGACCAACGTAATCAAGAATTGTATGGTGTGTGATGGATTGTCAATTACGTGATGTACAGATCCAATACATTTTCTCTGATCTTTCAATTATTTTTGAATTGTTACAATCAGTCAGAAAAATTGATTGCTATTCTTGATTTGAACAGATATTTTTAAAAAAATTGTATAGTGTGTGGCCACCTTTAGGCTAAGTTCATACTTGAGGAAAGGTGGGGGGAAAGGCTGCGCATCCCTAAACACATGTTGCAATTGCATGGTTAATCGCACAGGCATACACCGCCTCTGCCAGACTGAAAAATGCATGCCCTGCATCCAAGACAAGTGCTAACATTTATTAAACTAGGAGGAACTTTAGCTTCCAATATGGTTTGCATGCAAAGTATATTATACTAGACACTTTCGCCACGGTGAGGCAAACCTCCGGACAAGTGACCTAACCTAAATTTAAAACCTTGGGAGCTGCTAAGCAAAAAAAATGTGTAACTTACATGATTTAGCATCTGAATTGAATGCGAAGTGTGCAGAAAATCTATTTAGGTGCTTCACACTGAGCTGGTGGTCATTTCAGATGCAGCCTTAGTGGTATGCGCTGGCGTAAGTTCATACTTGAACCTGGTCTCCAATGGCCAACCGGAGCCATGGTCTATTGTGGTCCATTTGCAATCTGGAGGCGGATGAATTCCACCATAGGCTTCTATGGGAAATGCATCCACTTGTTTGGAACAATCATGTAGGTCGTATCCATTGCGATCTGTCACGACATTTGTGTTTCCGATCCAGCAAAACAAAGCAAAAAATGTCAGTTTTGCATTGTAGTGTACAACACTTTGAGGCAGGGCCGGATTTACACCCTGGGAGCATATGGGCAAAAGAGTTTTGTTACCCTACACTCGGCATCTGCTGAACCTGTGATCCTGCAAATCCCATGGGAATGCTTGCCACACATTACAGCAAGTGTGCTGGGTGCCCGGGCCATCACCACTTCCCCCTGCTTGGCTTTATACTGCAGCCACGCTAATTTAACCATCTACAGCAGTGTTCCCCAACCCTGTCCTCAAGGACCACCAACAGTGCATGTTTTGTGGAAATCCACAGAAGTATTTGATCAGCTCTGCTGAGACACTAATTACCTCACCTGTGAATGTTTGTGGTTTCCTGCAAAACATTTTAGCTATTTAGGAAATGGTTCTTTACAGTAAGAGTGATTAAGATATGGAATTCATTGCCACAGGAAGTAGTTATGGCAAATTCTATATCTGCATTTAAAGGAGGCTTAGATGCTCTCCTTGCGATCAAAGACATCCATGGCTATAATTACTAGGTAATGCCCAGTGGTGTTGATTTTATCTGATTGCCATCTCGAGTCGGGAAGGATTTTTTCCCTTTTGGGGCTAATTGGACCATGCCTTGTAAGGGTTTTTCCCTTCATCTGGATCAACAGGGATATGTGAGGGAGCAGACTGGTGTTGTACTTTGTTTTCTGCTTGAACTCGATGGACCTATGTCTTTTTTTAACCCAAATAACTATGTAACTATGTACTGTTGGTGGGCCTTGAGGACAGAGTTGGGGAACTATGATCTACAGAATAGAGAGAGCTGGATGGGTGGACTGGATGGACAGTCCTTTCCAGTTCACCCATCCAGATCTCTATGCTCTAGTGACAGCAGCCACCTCTCAACATGCTGGCGCCTCTCTTTAGGCGCATGCCTAAAGTGCCTAGTGCTAAATCCAGCCCTGCTTTTAGGAAACAGCAGTCTTCCATGATGACAAAAACCCTGCCGAAAAGCAATTCCAGCACTACATTCTGCACTCTGTGCTACAAAAGCACATGCATGAAAAGATAAGATTGTTCTTGTTATAATACAGATGACATCCACATTATAATATGTCAGCCCAGAGTTCAGCTACTCCACAACACAAGAATGCTCCTTCCTTGTGACAATGACTCTCGCCTGCTCATCCCAGGCCTCGGAGGATGCCACGTACCCGCTGGGACTTGCAGCCAGCAGACCCCAATCTACCAGAAATCTCATTAGTTTGCTAAGCAATCCTTTACCGTAATGAAAACAATAGCTTGCAGTAAGTACTAAATCAATCCTAATCCCATTCATTTTTTGCATAACTCACATCTAGGGCTTTATATCTTGCTGGCATAGATTAACCCATTTATTTACGAAAAGGGGTTATAGGACACGTTAAGCTCTGCAGAGCCATAGTAATGATCAGCACTGCAGTGGTCTGCATTGACTAATCTTATCATTGGCTCCATTAACAGTAGTTGATCATAGTCCAATCCCGATGATTTCTGTAAGAACAAGTGATGATCACTATGCCAATGGAGTATGGCTATTGGCTAATACTGCCAGAAACTCGCAGCTGACTGTTCTCAGGTCATACTAGCTTTTTGACCGGTGCTTTGTGTAATAATGGATCCATGTCCAGATATATACACCACAAGCATTATTACGGTCACAGGTGATTCATATCAGTTCCGACGGTCGACTGTTTTTACTCCAGATTAAGCATTCAGTACTCGATGCTTGCATCATTTGGGGGGGGGGGGGGGGGGGGAGGGGAAGCCAATAAAACATAGTAGTATTAGGCTCGTACACACGTCCAACAAAGCACACCATCAACATGACAATATGACCAACACCATGACAACCCGTTGACACGACCTGTATTACAAATGGCCAAACCAATTTAACAACCAATTCATTTATATACTGCGCAGGCAAGTGGAACGGTGGACTGCATGATATGGCCACAGTCAAAACAAACTAACAACTTGTACACACCTGGCCAACTGCACGATATCAGCCCAACAGTCATGTGAATTGATTCGCCGGTTGGATTGGGTAAACTGCCTGTTATCAGTTGCTCATCTAGTCATTTGCCATGTGTACACACACCCAACTATCGTCCAACACAGCAAGTTTGGACGATAGTTGGGCAGAATAGTTGCACGTGTGTACAAGCCTTTAGGGTTAGGTTTAGTTATGGAAGGTTAGGCATTAGGTAAAGTATGGGGTGTTTAGCATCATTGATTAGGGTTAGCCATCGTGAAAGGGCATAGGTAGTAGAGGTTGGAGTTAGATGCAGGGGCGTAGCAATAGGGGTTGCAGCGGTAGCGACCGCATCGGGGCCCTTGGGCCAGAGGGGCCCCGAAGGGCCCTCCCTCAACTGCAGTATTAGCTTTCTTTTGGTCCTGTGCTCATAATAATCATTTCTATAGATACATTGAATAGTGGTAATCAATAACACACTGTTCCCTATCCTTTTCTTGCACCTCAGACACTGTGGTTGCCATTGGCAGGTTTTGGTGCGCCGTATCCATTGTTATGTATAGAGTGCTTGGGGGGGCCCCATGTAAAACTTGCATCGGGGCCCACAGCTCCTTAGCTACGCCACTGGTTAGATGTTAAGAAAGTTTTAACAATAAGGGAAAAGGTCAGGTGTAGCTGTCAGATAGGAGGGGTCCATTACAGGAAACTGAATGACTGGGAAAGAACAACATAAGGTGCTGCTGACAAAGTTGTTGCATAGCTGAACTGCCACAGCATACGCTGCAGTGTACAGCAGAACTCAAAAAGAAAAGAAGTGGTGGCTCACCTGAAAGCCGCAGGATTATCCCATTTACTGTATTTCTAAATTCTTATGCATCCTTATTTTCAATTGTTTTTTTTATCGAACAACTGAGGCATAGCTACTGGGGAGCAGCCCTTGCAACTGCGGGAGGGCCCAGGACATGGGGGGGCTCAACTTGACAGTCCTCCTTCCTTTACAGTTTGTGCCCTTCCAGTAATAGTGTTCTGGCCACATTTGTTATGGCTGGGAGGGGAGAATCATGGCCTCTGGCAGATGGAAAATGGGGGACAGGGTAAATGGAGGATGTGAATGTGGTGAGGACCTCCCATGATTTGTAGTTACATTCCTTATTGACTGAACTGATTGGTTCAGTTCAGTTGGTTGACTGAAATATTGTTTAAACTTAAAAAGGAACTTAACAACTACTGTCATTAAGTTACATTAATTATGTTAATTAAAATAGATTGGTAATATAATCTCTTACCCATCCTATTTTAAAAGAACAGGCAAATGTTTGTGATTTCATGGGGGCAGTCATGTTTTTCATGGAGGCAGCCATCTTTTTGGTTGAAGGGAGCTGACAGGGAGCAGGAGACACAGTCCCAACCGTCCTGTGTCCTGATCACCCCTCCCAGCTGCGCACGCTAGGCTTCAAATCTCAAATTCAAAATAAAAAAAAACTATTTGCACCAAAACAGCAGAACAGGAACAACAACATCAGAAATCCCATCATGCTTTGCACAGCATCAGGGGAAAACATGCCTGGGCAGTTTTCTTCTGTGCATCTAAAAATGAGGCTTGGGAAAGGAAAACAAAGTTCTGATGCTGTGAAACTGTTAAAGAAACACCAAGACTTTTCAGTGCTGCCGAGTAGATTTTTAGTTTGGAGGTTCACTTTAAGTATTTACTTCTGGAGAGAGATGCCTCTAGATCCTGCAGAGGCTTCCCCTGTAGCACTCCTACTCACTGTTCTATCGCTGAGACCCCCACGAGCCCGTGAAGAAGCCTTTGTCAATGGAGCTCACCCGCACAGCACAGGCGCAGCAGACAACTCAGGCCTGCACACTAGAATAGAGCTGAACGGGCTCTGCTTTTTCCTCTGTGCTCAATCATAGCTCTGTGTAACTGCGCAGGTGTGAGCCATCTGAGCCTGCACTGTGTAGGCAAGATCCTTGGAATGTTGGGTGTCCCAGGGCTCATACAAAGGGACAGAGAGGGACAGGGGAAGCTTCTGGAGGATCCAAAGGCTTCCCTCTCCCGAAGTATCTACATTTTCCTACTAAGAATCTCCCAGGTTAGCTTTAAATTGGTTTGTGTATGTCTAGCTTTACTCTATTTCCTGCTGTATGGAAATGTTGTATTTCTTGCTGTCTGTCATTCATAGAGAGATCCCATTACCCAAGTGATGGAAGATCGCACCAAAGGGGAGAAAAGGCAAACATAAAATCTAGAAGAGATTTTAACTCCCATCCAAAGTTAATTTTTTGCCCTCTAAATTTGGCTTCTATAATCAAAAATCATTCCATTTAATTCCAAGTAAAACAACTACCCTCATGAGCGCAAGACAGTAATACTATTCAACTTAGATTTTTAATGTTTATTCATCTTCCATACAGTCAATTATTAAATTGAACATGTAATGGGAAAAAAATAATAATACCACATTAAAGGGGAGCCTTTGGCTAACCCAGAGGCTTCCTGGATCATCCTCAACCCCACCAGTCATGTGCAGGGTACCAGGATCTTCTCAAAAAATTAGCATATTGTGACAAAGTTCATTATTTTCTGTAATGTACTGATAAACATTAGACTTTCAAATATTTTAGATTCAAATACACACAACTGAAGTAGTTCAAGCCTTTTATTGTTTTAATATTGATGATTTTGGCATACAGCTCATGAAAACCCAAAATTCCTATCTCAAAAAATTAGCACATTTCATCCGACCAATAAAAGAAAAGTGTTTTTAAAACAAAAAAAAAGTCAATCTTCAAATAATTATGTTCAGTTATGCACTTAATACTTGGTCGGGAATCCTTTTGCAGAAATGACTGCTTCAATGCGGCGTGACATGGAGGCAATCAGCCTGTGGCACTGCTCAGGTGTTATGGAGGCCCAGGATGCTTCGATAGCAGCCTTGAATTCATCCAGAGTGTTGCGTCTCTCAACTTTCTCTTCGCAATATCCCACAAATTCTCTATGGGGTTCAGGTCAGGAGAGTTCGCAGGCCAATTGAGCTCAGTAAGACCATGGTCAGTAAACCATTTACCAGTGGTTTTGGCACTGTGAGCAGGTGCCAGGTCGTGCTGAAAAATTAAATCTTCATCTCCATAAATCTTTTCAGCAGATGGAAGCATGAAGTGCTCCAAAATCTCCTGATAGCTAGCTGCATTGATCCTGCCCTTGATAAAACACAGTGGACCAACACCAGCAGCTGACATGGCACCCCAGACCATCACTGACTGTGGGTACTTGACACTGGACTTCAGGCATTTTCGCATTTCCCTCTAACCAGTCTTCCTCCAGACTCTGGCACCTTGATTTCCGAATGACATGTAAAAGTTGCTTTCATCCGAAAAAAGTACTTTGGACCACTGAGCAACAGTCAGGTGCTGCTTCTCTGTAGCTCAGGTCAGGGGCTTCTGCCGCTGTTTCTAGTTCAAAAGTGGGTTCATGCTTCCATCTGCTGAAAAGCTTTATGGAGAGGAAAATTTTATCTTTCAGCACGACCTGGCACCGACTCACAGTGCCAAAACCACTGGTAAATGGTTTACTGACCATGGTATTACTGTGCTCAATTGGCGTGCCAACTCTCCTGGCCTGAACCCCATAGAGAATCTGTGGGATATTGTGAAGAGAAAGTTGAGAGACGCAAGACCCAACACTCTGGATGAGCTTAAGGCCACTATCGAAGCATCCTGGGCCTCCATAACACCTGAGCAGTGCCACAGGCTGATTGCCTCCATGCCACACCGCATTGAAGCAGCCATTTCTGCAAAAGGATTCCCAACCAAGTATTGAGTGCATAACTGAACATAATTATTTGAAGGTTGACTTTTTTTGTTTTAAAAACACTTTTCTTTTATTGGTCGGATGAAATATGCTAATTTTTTGAGATAGGAATTTTGGGTTTTCATGAGCTGTATGCCAAAATCATCAATATTAGAACAATAAAAGGCTTGAACTACTTCAGTTGTGTGTATTTGAATCTAAAATATATGAAAGTCTAATGTTTAACAGTACATTACAGAAAATAATGAACTTTATCACAATATGCTAATTTTTTTTAGAAGATCCTGTATCTGGCAAGAGATTGGCTGTATGGCTGCACTCCTTTCCATGTACAAGTGCAGCCGTACTGAACATGTACGACACAGGAGCACAGCCACAAAGAGGAAGAGGATCCTTTCCAGCAGTAGTGGGATGCTCTAGAGTCTTGCCACTACTTGGGTAAGTATCTTTTTATTTTTTTAATCTTACATTTTTGCTTTAAACTTTGTATCCATTCCCTGCACTTAGATGTTGTTTTCTCAGACACACATGAGATTTATGCCTTGTATTTATTTATGAGCGAGAACTGTAATGCATGAAAAATGTCATATAGAGCCCTGGATTCTTAACCCATACAGTGAGAAAAAAAGGGGGCACAGGCTAGTTGTAAGATTGGGACTGAAAAAGCGCACATCTGAACAAACGCATGTTTTTCTCATCATGCCACGTCAAGTGCCTTATACAGTTTACCTGAAGGGAAAAAAGTGCCACAAACGGGTGCTTACCAAAGTAGAGGAAAGCTTCAAGATAATCTAGAGACTTCCCCCATCCCCCTCCACCTCATAGTACTAGCGCTGGGACTCCCCTGAGGTTTCGGCGACAAGGGCTTGTGAATGAACCTTAGCCACACTGCGTAGACACAAACGGTTTGCGCGTGTGCAGTAGCACAGAGTCGCACAAGTTCGGCTTTTTCTGCCCAGCCCGAGTAGTGTCTCCTTGCTACTGTGCCTGCACAGTACAGCCATGCTCATTCATGTACCAAAGTGCAGTCACAAACTTCTGAAGGTCCCAGCACTGGATTGGTGGTCGGATGGAGGACGTGTGAAGTCCCTGGTGGATTCAGTGGCTCCCTTCTACCAAGTTGAGTATCTAACTTTTTGTCCTGTGGATCTCACAGATCTCACAAACGGACGTTGGATAAATAACATGATCTTCATTCATATTATAAAATGCCTCCATTAGAAAGTAATGCTATGAATTTCACATTTGGGCCCTATCCTACCTTACTTCCTCAGCCCTCACTAAAAGGTCACCTACACCTTTACCATTTTTTATGACAAGTGGGTTGGAGGGTTTAACTCTGGCACTAAATTACTGGATTTTTTTTGTTAAACATGTGGAAATGAACTAGCATCCTCGAGTGCTGCTCAGCTGTTATTTGGGAGCGAGAAATACTTAAAACTATTTTTAGTTCTTAGAAAGTTTCTTTTTTAGGTTGAGTAGTCATTTTTAAGTTCTCGCTGCTCATGTGGCAAACAGGTGTCCTTTAGGATAAGTTAAATCTAGAGCCATTTTAATTCTTTACAGCGTGTTAACGGCAACCCTACAGCTGGCTAATTTCAGTTCAACACCTGGGCCCTTAAGTGCTCTAATTAAGATTAGTGGCGTGGTGCTAAGGGCTCTCGCTAGACCAGGACTGTCATAAATAATACACGGAGAGCACATGTCCGCAGAGGGGCAGCTATGTGACTATTACTATGAAATGCTTCCTAATAGGGCAGATTCATACAATGGTGTTGCTCAGAGCAACCAGCCACATTCCAGATTATTTTCATCTGGTTTCCCATCACTTCCACAAAGGCCTCTATGGCACAACATTGTAGAAAACTGCAAAGGAGTACATTTTATAAAGAGTGTGTATACAGATACTACAGTGGGTTGCAAAAGTATTCGGCCCCCTTGAAGTTTTCCACATTTTGTCACATTACTGCCACAAACATGAATCAATTTTATTGGAATTCAGAGTGAAAGACCAATACAAAGTGGTGTACATGTGAGAAGTGGATCGAAAATCATACATGATTCCAAACATGTTTTACAAATAAATAACTGCAAAGTGGGGTGTGCGTAATTAGTCTCAGTCTCATGTATGATTTTCGTTCCACTTCTCACGTGTACACCACTTTGTATTAGTCTTTCATGTGGAATTCCAATAAAATGGATTCATGTTTGTGGCAGTAATATGACAAAATGTGGAAAACTTCAAGGGGGCCGAATACTTTTGCAAGCCACTGTATAGTGGGATTAGGCTTTGATCTATGACCAGTAAGGGCTTGAGCACACTTGCCCGTTACTGTGCATTTTTTACAACACATCAATGCTACAGATTCTCAGTGCTGAAAATTGCACAGGAGCGTGTAACTGTGCTCAGGCACATAATCAAAACATTACCAATCATTTTACCTCGTTTAAAGTGAATAGGAAAAAAGGAGAACATAGAGAAATGCACCCTGTATGAATTTAGAGGGTTAAGCCTGTCTAATCCCCCTCTCATCTAATCACAACTGTAATTTGATCTCTCAGCTGCATCAGCTGGCTGCCTCGGCAGAGCAGTTCATTTGTAAACACAGGAAAGTTAACAATATGTCTGCTTTCATGAAAGTAGACACACTGCAGATTTATTGCAGGATTTGCATCAGCTGTAACAAATAAATGTCTTTCTTTAAAAGTTATTATGCTGTTGCTTATCTTTTTAGAGCAGAGAGGATATTCTGAGTTCAAGTCTGCTTTAAAGGAAATCCTAAAGGGAAATTGAAATGTGGGAAGAAAAAAAAATTAGACATACCTGGGGCTTCCTCCATCCCTTTTCAGGCCGATTGTTCACTCGCCGTCTCCCTGGGCTGCTCCAATCCCTTGCTGGGGTCATGCTCAGCCACAGGCGCGATATTGATTTACACAGTAAAATTTGCAGGTTATCTTAGGCTGCTTTTACACTTGGTGTGGTGCGACCAAATTACTTTCAATTGACAGCCTTACTTCAGGGATTACTGCGCAAGTTGTCCGGTAACGCAATGCATGCAGGGCATTAATGCGCCGGGACCTGCTGCACCACGTTCAGTGTCATAATTCCATTGGGCTATCACTACTTCTGCGATGGGATGCGGCAGGTTTTCGGCAGCACAATGCGACGTACCGCACATAGTGTAAAAGGGGCCTAAATGTTTTGACTGATAAGTGTGAAATCTATGCAGACATATGAAGCATAACTATGGCATCAGTTCCAACTTAGATCCTTTCTGCCCTTATTAAAAATGGAAAACTATCGGGCCTGGAATTGTTGCAGTTTTATGTAAACTACTAGAAGTCTAGTGAGTAGGTGTAATTTTGTGTAATATTTTCTGTCCCTTCGGTGGGAGAGGAGAAGGTTGAGAGTGACAAATAGACACCCTTGTTGTAATTATTGTGTATTTATATAGCGCCAATATCTTTGTACATATTATATAGAGTCATTTTACTATGTGAGGAGCTCACAATCTAATCCCTACCATAGTCAGTTACTGTCTGATATTTCTGTTGTAGTGTGTGTGTGTGTGTGCGTGTTTTTTTGAACTTATCTGTATATTTTTGGGATGTGAAAGGAAACAGACACTGGAAGAACATACAAACTCTATGTAGAAAGCGTCTGGGCTCAGATTTGAACTGGGGACCCCCTTTGGTGCAAGGCAGGAGTGCTATGCACTACGCCATTGTGCCACCTGTCCCTGTTATGGGATATGCATAACACAGTCACTGCTGGCATCACATTATCAGAGATATTGGGCAAGAGTTTACAATCTGTTAAATTGCTTTCTCAGGCAATCGTGGCCACAGGAAGTCTAAGGGCCTACGCTCACTGCTACATTGCTGATTGGACTTCAGCAAAAAAGAATGAAATACACAGGGACATCAGACAGTGCATAGACAGCACTGTCTGATAGGCACACTGATGCGTTGTGCAGCAGTGTGTCATCACAATGCACTGCAGCACACATTTTTAGAGTTAGGCCAGGTTCACGCCGACAGTTTAACTAAAGATTGGTGAAAATGGGTGAATATTGGGACTGCACCGTGACATTCGCAACAGTAAATGGTGGTAAGTGATATTGCCAACGGCTGTCCATTCATCTGAATGGACAGGGTTTAAACAATACTGCTCATCGTTTAAACCCTGTCCATTCAGATGACTGGACAGCCGTTGGCATGATCACTTACCACCAATTTACCATTGTGAAAGCCATGGTTTGATCCCAATTGTACCCATTGTCTGCCTGGCGCTTAGCCGATCCTGGACACTACAGGTTGCTTCCAGGATTGTTTACCATCGTGCTTTCGTGTCCCCCCGCGGAATAAAAAAAACTGCACAGCTTGAAGCTCTGAGCCAACAAGTGCTTGCATAAAAGCATTTGGAACGAGATGCCGGGCTGCTATGAGTAGTTGGTTCAAACGCCAAGCCTAAAAATTAAAACAGAGCTGTCCCATTCTGTATAGTTGAACTGGGCAATGCTGCCATGAAGAGCAAGGCAGGTGCCATGCATTTGTGTCTAACGCATGTGTTGCTGGGGGAAGTACTGCGTGTTCAGGCTGTAAAGGGCATTTCCACACTTTGAAGTAAAGAATCTTAAGGGCACTTTAACAGGAGCTGTTTGGTACTGATTGGCATTTCAGCACGTTCTTACTGCTTTTGACTCTGGCTTTACTGACTGGTGTTTGCTAGTGGTTTCAGTGGCCTAGATGGTCATTTTCCACTGATTCCTTTTGGAATTCAAAAAATTAGAAAATGGCACCAGAATTTTGCATTAGGAATTTTTGCAAAACCAGCCCAACATCCAGCTTATTAAGTGAACTGGCGTCTTTGAGACCAATGGAATTTACAATGACCTAACTAGATCTGGAACGCACAATTATATGCCAGGATGTCCGCAACCGTGGGTACATTTTTGCGATTACACAATTGTTTTTCGTGTTGCGTTGCGATCACGACCGTTATGAAGAATCACATTGCAGACAATCGATCCCATCCCTGTAGACTCCCGCAAAAAGTACTGCGATCATGTCGCACCTGTAGTGTGTTCCTGTGGTAGAAGATGGATCAAGGAAGTATCGCTCATTGGGTCGCTGTCACCGTAGGTTCCTCAATACATCTTCTGCTGGTCTTGTGGTGGGTACTCAGCTATAGTCCGTCACATGATCTTTCTAAGCTGGCCTTTATCCAGGACAATTCTGTGCTGCTGGGTGATCAACTAAACATTTAGAGCTCTACACCCCTGGTACAAAATCATAAGAGACCCTGACCTAGATAGGCCACCTCTCCACCATACGGTCATTCTAGGGCAAATCCGTTGCAATGAGTCATATTGTGAACACATCTTATTAGGTAACTGTTCACCAGGCAATGGCATACATGCAAGAACCCTTACATTACAGCACCGTATCGCCTTTTTACTACAATGTGAGCTTCAGAAGCAAGAAACATGACATATAAAGCAGATATCCGACTTGCTCATAGAAGAGCAGTTATTCAATTACCGCTTTACCATACTGTATAACGATGATGAAACGTAACTCGATTTGTTTAATTAGGAAAAGGATGCTGGGGAGACGCATTCCAAAGGTCAGTAATTTCATTTTCACTTAAATGTTACGGGAGGATTGTGATGTAAGGTCGCATACCTCTCCCGCATCAGCACATTAAGGGTGTAAACTGAGTTTCTATCAGGCCAGATATGCAGGCTTGTGTTTAAAGTTGTATGCCAGGCGAAATCAGCATTCCTCTGTATCGCCAGAAGAAAGAGATAACAGAAATCCAGCAGTTCAGTAAAGCCTCGCTCATGCCCGGTATGGATCAGGATCGACCCCTCGGGCGACAGTTTGGGGCCTCATGCTGTACAGAAGCATCACTAGTTTGCAGGCTATTGAAGCGTCTGTTGCTATGGAGAGAGGCAGAGGGATGATGCACGGCCCATGATGGATTGGCTTCATGTAGGAGGAGTGAATGGGGAGCACAATGCGATCAGGGGGTGCTCGGGTGTCTGGGTTGCTAAAGATCTGTCATGCTGGATTTCTAGGCGATCTTAAGTGGCCGTTGTACAAATGCTAGATGTATGTAAGATTCTTGGCAAAGGCAGTACTTCTTATCCTCCTCTTTTGAGTTTAGAGCTTTGGGGACCGGCTGCCTAACCCCCCTTAAGGACCAGGCTATTTTACATGCAGGGGAGGGGAGGCACATTTGGGGGGTCAGGCAGCCAGATCCCCAGTTTAGCGAGCTGGGCATGGTGTCCCACTTGTAGCCAGCAGCCTTTACTTATCTCCCAGACTCCAGTGAGGAGCAGCTATGGACCCCTCCGCTCTGGCCGGCATCCCCGCTCGTACTGCCGCTAAGTTCCAGGTGGTGGCTTGATGACGTCCTGACACTTAACGCAGAGTGAGCGGGGGTGCCAGCCAGAGTGGAGTACCGATCGTTGGGGGCATGTCAGGAAGATAAGTGGATCCTCTTCTTCCCCTCCTACCGCCGGCGCTCCCTATAGTGATCACTACGATCCACTGGCGATCGTAGTGATCACGTGAGCAGGAGTCAATCGCGATGGCTTCTGATCACTGAGGGAAGATGTTAGTTTTCATATGACAGCTTAATCTCCCCTCTCGGGCACGATCGCGTTGGGAGCGGGAACGGCAAGTGGATCAGGCTAAAACAGCCACAAGTGTGGCGTAGGATTTACTACGGGCGGTCCGGAAAAGATTAAACTAGTGTGTGTATGAATGTTAAAGACGAACTGTACTGAAAATAGCGTAATGAATAAAATCTTTTTTTTTTTTACAATATTATCTGATGACCTAGCATTGCTCAGGTACGCATTTGTTTGTTGTTGGGTCTGGCCACGTTTTCTAACCTGAATATACAGTAAAAAAAAAACCAAACAACACAGAAGCCTGATTTAGGATAAATAACACAGATATGATCCTATACTAAGGACTAAAAATTAACTTTTAATAATACATATTAGAATGGACCTTGGCTGCTATAGTTACAAGACAGCGACATGAGGGGCTATATAAAGACCTGGTAAGTATGAGAAAACTATCTCAGTATTGCCCTCTCAATGTGGCTGAAAAGAAAAACAATGTGGGGCTGTGGTAAAGTATATGAGGATAAACCCTAAGCAGCCTACTAACATTGTCACTGAATAAATTAATACACAACCCCCACCAAATAACCCGACATGTTTCACTTCCTTAAAGGGAACCAGAGACGAAGCACCCTTGTGTATTTTACTATATATATCAGTAAGAACATTAGAGAAAACACTAACCATGCTCTCTGTTTCATCCTCACTGCTAAAAGTGTCTGTTATCAGCTGTGATAAGAATCCCGGACTGAGCATTCAGTCTGGCTTTGCAGGGAATAATTATAGCTGAGTCATTATAGCAGAGCCACAAGGGGGCAGGCTTGGGCTTGAAAAGACACCAGAGAAGACAGACTCAGCTATAATCTTTCCGTAGCAAAGCTAGACTGAATCATCAGTCGGGGATTCTTATCAGAGGTGATAACAGTCAGATTAAACAGAGAACAATGAAACAAAGAGCAGATTAGGTGTTTACTGTCATGTTCTCACTGATTTATAAGGTAAAATACAAGAGGGTGCTTCATCTCTGGTTCTCTTTAACCACTTGACGACCGCAGTGGTAACCCCCCCTAACGACCAGGCTAATTTTTGCATTGCTGGGCCTCCTGCACAGCCCAGCTTAGGAGCCCAGCGATCTGACTCAACTCCTTTTTTTGTCCCTTAGGGGACATGCCGCCGGAGGGGTCTGATCGCTGCAGGCTTTCTTTTTTTTTTCCCTTCAGCCTCAGCGAGGCTCTCTGTCTCATCGTCCCCCTCCCTCTCCTTACCTCCTCCCCTCCGCTCACTAAGTTTGGAACAGGACGGCGATCTGTCCTGTTCCACCTCTCATAGGCATCAGCCTATGAGAGGATGACACTCCCCGGCCATTCAGAGGCCGGGGATCGCCGATCTGTACAGCGCTGCGTCCTCCGGCAGCGCTGTACGCTTGTAAACAAAGGGGATTTATTTCCCCTTACGTTTACAAGCAGCCTGCTAGCCGTGATCGACGGCTAGCAGGCTATTCACGGAACTCCGTTTCGTGAAGCGGCAGGGTACAATCGCGCATGAGCGCGGCCGGTCCCTGGGAAACTGCAGCCCCAGGACTTGACGCCAATTGGAGTTAGGCGGTCCTGGGGCTGGCTGCCGCCGTGGCCACGCCCATTGGCGTGGGGCGGTCGTAAAGTAGTTAAGGGAAGATTTTTCAAGGGAAATATTAAAAGTGCAAAGTGCTAATCATAGTGATAAGGTGCATAAATACTTTCAAAAACACAATAAAATCAGTGCATTGTATAGCATTATGGCTATATAGAGGCAGCCATAATGCTTTACAATGCACTGATTTTATTGTGTTTTTGAAAGTATTTAGGCACCTTATCACTATGATTAGCACTTTGCACTTTTAATATTTCCCTTGAAAATGCTTCCCTAAGGCTGCTTACACACCAAGACGTTACAGGCGCACGTTAGTGCGCCTGTAACGCTCCCCCAACGCACAGCAATGTAACACAAGTGGGCTGTTCACACAGCCCACGTTGCGTTACATGTAACGCTGCACGTTCTGTGCAAAGTGCAGCATGCTACGGCGTTGGAGCGGCTATAGCCGCGTTAGACTGTTTGCACATGCGCAGTGGGGGGCGGAGGAGGCGGGGAGAGCCAGCTACAGTAGCCGCGCACATGGCTACTTAATATTCACTGCACTGGCGGGCGCTGATTGGCCGGCGGGACCACGTGATGCGGAGTGTCTCGCTCCGCATCACGTGGTCCCGCTGGCCAATCAGCGCCACTCTGGGAGACATTATAGGACTCGAGCCGCCTAACGCGGCTCACTCTACCGTCGGCTCTTGCAGCACCATACGTTGTGTTAGGTGCACGTTATGCGACCTTAACGTGCCACCTAATGCAACGTCTTGGTGTGCAAGAAGCCTTAAGGAAGTGAAACATGTCAGGTTATTTGATGGGGGTTGTGTATTAATTTATTCAGTGACAATGTTAGGAGGCTGCTGAGGGTTTATCCTCATATACTTTACCACAGCCCCACATTGTGTTTCTTTTCAGCCACATTGAGAGGGCAATACTGAGATAGTTTTCTCATACTTACCAGGTCTTTATATAGCCCCTCATGTCGCTGTATCAGTCTTGTAACTATAGCAGCCAAGGTCCATTTTAATACGTATTATTAAAAGTTAATTTTTAGTCCTTAGTATAGGATCATATCTGTGTTACTTAATATACAGTCACTCAATTACTAAGCAGTGGCTGGATAGTGTACTGGTGTAAAAGCCGTCTCTGACACAGGAGACCAGGGTTTGAATTGCAGCTCTTCCTGTGCAGTAAGCCAGCACTTATTCAGTGGGAGACATTGGGCAAGACTCCCTAAGGCCAGAAACCCACTAGGAGTCATTTCTAATCGCTAGCGATTTGAAAAAGCTCTTGCTAATGCAATGCTATGGGGGATTTTTATAAAATCAAATCGCTCAAGTGGGATCACACCCATAGCATTGCATTAGCAAGAGTTTTCAAATCGCAAATCGCTCAGAAAATCGCTCCTAGTGGGTTTCTGGCCTTACACTGCTACAGCCTATAGAGCGCGCCCTAGTGGCTGCAGCTCTGGCACTTTGAGTCTGCCAGGAGAAAAGCGCAATATAAATGTTCTGTGCCTGTGCCTCAAGTTTGTGAGCTTGGAATCAATAATGTGAGAATGGAAGTAATTTAAATTTTCCCATTGAAATCAAGCAAAATCAAGCACACTAATCTGATTGGCTGTTTGCGGTTCAGCCCCTTTTCTAAATTTGAAACCCAGTCACCCAATGACTGACTGTAGTAGGTTTGAGGTCTCTGCCATTAACAGAGTAAGAATGGGAGCAATGTAAATGTTCCATTTAAAAATTAATAGGTGAATTTTGATTAGCTGTTGTAGGCTCCACCCACTTTCCTGAATATTCATCGTATTGATGTGAATGAGTGAAGTCTGATTGTCTGCCTGTGGTTCCACCCAGTTGTGCAAGGGTGGGCATCAGGGGCGTAGCAATAGGGGGTGCAGAGGTAGCGACCGCATCGGGGCCCTTGGGCCAGAGGGGCCCCGAAGTGCCCTCCCTCAACTACAGTATTAGCTCTCTATTGGTCCTGTGCTCATAATAATCACTTCTATAGATAGTTTGAATTGTGGTAATCATTAACAAGCTGTTCCCCATCCCCTTCTTGCTCCTCTGACACTGTAGTTGCCATTGGCAGGTTTTGGTGCGCCGTATCAATTGCTATGTATAGAGTGCTTGGGGGGCCCCATTGTAAAACTTGCATCGGGGCCCACAGCTCCTTAGCTACGCCACTGGTGGGCATGAAACCCCCGGACATATCTTCCCAGGTAGTAAGGGATCTGTATGCTAAGTTTTGTTGAAATCGGTCAAGGTGTTTTCAAGTGATGGCGGCACATACACACACACACACGCCCTTGTGGCGCTTTCTATATTGGAAAAACGAAACGGGACTTTAGGGACCGGATCGGCGAGCATGTTGCTAGTATTAAAAGTGTCACTTCCACCACTCCGGTTGCCCGCCATTTTAGATCTTATCATAATGGGGATGCCCGTGGTCTCCGTTTTGTTGGTCTAGATCGCATACACTTGACGATTAGGGGAGGTGACTATGATCGCCTCCTCTTGCAAAAAGAGTCACGGTGGATTTTTGAACTGAGAGCCATCGACTACCCGGGCCTGAATGACTCGGTTGGGTACGCGGCTTTTTTGCCCGTATGATTTCCTCTGCTTGTTTGATTTCTGGTGCTTTTATTGGTCCCTGTGCGATTTGCGCCTGCGGAGTTGTTTGTCTCCGCCTGCCTTGCTCGGTCTCCTGGGCTGCCCCTTGCAGGATGACGGTCTTAGATCTACCTATAAATAATACAAACAGACGTAAAAAGTTTACACTTTTTTGGGGGGGATCGGTTGGGCCTGAATGTCCCTTCTCTTTTTACCCCCATTCCCAGCCTTTGGATTGCACATCCATTTGGGTGTTCTTTACAATGAGTATTTTTTCCTCTTTCATATGATACCTGAAAACCACAGTTGTTTACAAATATTTACTGATGCTCAATATATAGATTCTTTTGGTTTCCCTTTTTTTTTTTTTTCATTACTGTGTCGCTGTATCCCCTGATTTATTGTCTATGCTGCCTTCTTGTTCCGCTCCGTCCCTCCCAATTGGTGGCATTGCACACATATATTTCTCATCTTTTTACATGTGCATTTCTATATTTTTCTATAAATTTGTTTTGAGAGGCTTTTTATGCGCGGCTGTTCAGCCGCTGCATTACCTCTCTATTAGCGCACCTTTTGGGAGGAGGGCGGCGTTACACGCAGGCACCAGTGTGATTGGCTGGTGTGCGTGTATTTAGAGCAGGAAGTCGGTGCTCGATGTTCAGCCACGCCCCCTTGAGAAAGCCGGAAGTTGCCGGCGAAACATGTCGGGTTATCCCGGCGTGCCTGCCATCTGACCCCTATACCGGCCTGCCACCCTTCCCTCCGCCGAACCTGGTGCGTCCAACTGGGGCTGGTTGGAGCTTTGGCATGCCCAGCTCCCCACCAGCACTTGATCCCACGCTGGCCAGCGCGGATTCCTCCATGAGACTGACGCTATAGGGACGGATACCGCTCGGCTGACAGCATGCATACCTGCCGGATCATCTGCACACCCCGCTGGGGGTATTGAGGTCCAACTCGGACTCGGCCATGGACATTATCCAGCCCCTGGCTTGCACGACTGAACTTCTCTGCCTGAAGCCTGATCTACACTAGGCCTTGGATCACAAACACGCTGTCCATCTGGCCAATCGTATCATCACCTGGAGTGGTACAGTATATGGATTCTGTCACACCTGTGTTGTTGTCCTGAACATAGTTCATCCTGTATGCTGCTGCATGGATTGCTGCATGAATCCTGCATGCCTTTGCTTTGGCTTTGGCCCTGTGCTTGTCTATCCTCCGCATACGCATATATCCAGTTTTCTTTCCACCCAGTGTGTTGCTCATCATCTTTTGCCTCTGTCTAACGATGAACTGTTGCTTCACTGAGGCTGTACATTTGGAACATATATGCATATTTAGCCCTTTGGCCACTGTGGATTGAACCAGGTTACTGTTAGATCAGGGCCCTGGATCACACTAGGTGATCAGTACTAGGTTGCATGTTGTGTGCACGAGTTGGTTGTAGTGTGGCGGACGGCCGTCCTATATGGGGTCTTGGTTTTAGAGATATTGATTTGTGGATTAATTAAATAAACTTTCATACTTTTATAAATTAATATTGATTAAACTTGCTTCATTGTTGCATACACCCCGCTTTACTCTTTCTCCTTACATTACATGGTTTCTAATTTTGGCGAGGTGGTGCAATCAATTTTGTTTTGAGCGGGGTTACCACGACACTCCCACTAGGGGAACATACCTTTTTTGATAGGTTAATAGGGAGTTCTAGCTCCCAGGGAGTGTTTTTGTGGTATCCCTACTGTGGTATTAGTTATGCTGCAGTGGGACAGCCTGGTGACGCAGGTTGAGCGGGACTGTCTGCAGACGCAGATCGCCAGGGATTCGCACCAGTTAATCAATGGCGCATTTCGTAGATTAACAAGATTATACGAGAAAAAATCAAGATTATGGTGGAACATTAAATATAATAAAATCTACCTAAATGACAAGTTTGCTCCCATGTGGTTGAGATTTCAGGTCTTCCCTCACAGGAGAAACATTCCAGAAGAGTTTAAGAAGAGATGGGAGACTAATTTTGAGGGATGTGCACAGGTATGCCTTTCCCTTATGAACGAATTAGATGAGATCGATTTAACAAACACAGAGGCAGATATCCAAAAGACTGTTTCTTCAGTCCAGACATATAGTGCGGACTCTTTGTATAAAAAACGTAACCAGGAACTTGAAGTTCATATTAAAAAATTCAATAAGGATCTAGTGGTCCAACGGGACCAAAAGATCCTACGTGACCGTGTGGCATACAGAACAAGTACAGCCTATAAGTGGGGGTCACAATATTTTAGACCAAAAGGGATTAGACCGGTGGCAGGCAAAGAACCTGCTAATCCAGACAAAAGAGAAGAATCAGACTCTTCAGTTGGGAGTGCAAATTCGGCCGTATCGGCCGAATCTGCTGCCTCTGCCAAAAGTGCTAATAAATACAACATTAGACCACGACCCAATATAAATAAAGAGAAAGAGAAAAAGAAACAGGGAAGAGGTGGAAAAAAGAACCCTCAGGGAGCAGACGAACACGTGGGAGTATGTGGGAACTCTTTGGACCAAGAATCCTCAGGGGAAAGGGATGGGGGGGCCTCTTCATCCTGCTCCTCTTCAGTATCTCCTTCGGTTTTAGACAAACGGGACTGATTGTTGGGGGCGGGCCCGCTGCTGTTGAGTCTGCTGCTTGCGATACATCTCTACAAGTGATCAATCTCACTGATGATGTGATTCCTCCTTCAATGATATCCCTACTTGCGAAAGGATTGGGGTTTTGCCCAACATATGATTTTGAAGCATTTGAGTTGATCACTGATCTGCATATCTTTGGTAGAAAGATTCTGATGCAACTTTTTCATCAGAACGCCTCAAGCACAGACACACGATCGGTACCGTGGCTCACACTGTCAGACCAGGACAGACAGGCCCTAGCAGACCTGTGTGACCTCCAGGATGGCGAGCTGTCGGGGCATCCGGGGGAGACCAACTTTTCTGGTCTCCCTCTGGCCGTCCCGCTGGACCATCAACCGTCCCTGGGGGCTCTGGAGTTACGGAATCGGTCACAGCGCTTCCCGCCTCTTTCGGTCAGTCCCAGCCTAAAGACCTTTGTGACAGTTGTGGAAAGAGACATCCTCCGTCTATCCACTAGAGGGGGATCTCAAAGTAATCTGACAGACTCTGAATTGTTGGCATTGGAGGAATTGAAGTCTCAGACCAAATGGATCATTAAACCCTCCGACAAGGGAGGGAACGTGGTCCTGATGGAGGTGCTGGCTTACAGGGACATGTGCTTGACTATTTTGAATAATAGCGAGTGCTACGTGCGGGTCTCCCCGTCCAGAGTCACCAGGTGTCAAAAACAATTATTCTGCATTATTGATGATGCAGTATCTAAACAGGTGATTGGGGAGGATGTTAGTCGCTTTTTGAAGGTGCTGCATCCTATCACCCCAACATTTTATGCACTGCCTAAGATTCATAAAAAGTGTAGACCGCCCCCGGGTCGCCCAATTGTGTCTAGTAGGGGTTCACTGACTGAAAAAGTCAGTGTCTATATTGATAGGCACTTACAGCCTCATGTTCAGGCTTTGCCTTCATACACCAAAGACACTATGCACCTATTGAGAACCCTGGAGGATGTTTGTGTTCCCCCCGGGTCTCTATTGGTGGCTCTGGACGTGGAGGCCCTATACTCTAGTATCCCACATGATTTGGGCATTCAGGCAGTGGCAACCTTCCTGGGTGAGTTGGATTTACACCAGGCGGCCCATAACATCTTTTTGACGGATTTGCTCAGATTTTTATTACTCAACAATATTTTTGTGTTTGAGGATGTACACTACATCCAGGTGCAGGGTGCGGCGATGGGCACGACCTGTGCTCCGTCGTACGCTAACCTGTACCTGGGGGAGTGGGAGCGGGCTATTTTTTCCGACGACGGACTCTCTATGTACCTGTGCCACGTATTGATGTGGCACAGGTACATAGATGACATCTTTATCGTCTGGACCAGCACGGCCGACGTTTTGAAGCATTTCGTTGGGTGTCTTAACACCAATGATCGCAATTTACGTTTTACTTTACAATTTAATACGGTCAGCATTCCGTTTTTGGATATTGCTATTTCCATAGGCGAACAGGGCCGCCTGGTGACGACTCTCTACAGGAAGGAGACGGCCACTAATGCCCTACTCAGGGCGGATAGTTTCCATCCCGGGCACACCATACGTGGGATCCCTGTGGGTCAGTACCTCCGGGTCAGACGCAATTGCTCTGATTCAACTGCTTTTGAGAGAGAGGCCATTGATTTGCGTGCGCGCTTCAGACAGCGTTGTTATCCAGACCACCTTCTGAGGAGGGCGTACAACAGGGCCAAATCTGTAAGGGTAGATGATAGATTATCAAAGAGACAGACCCCTAGGGGAACTGACAGTCTTGTCCGTCTGTGTGTGCGTTATTCGGCCCAGCATGGGGAGATCATGGGTATCCTGAAAAAACATTGGTATATCCTGACTAATGACCCTAAACTTTGTTCCCTGGTTCCTGAGGAACCCAGGATAGCATGTAGACGTGCCCCGTCCTTACGGGACGTCCTTGTAAGAAGTCATTTCCCCGGGAGTACCAACAAAAGACCTCACTGTATTGTGGCGGGCACGTACGGATGTGGTGGTTGTGTCACTTGCCAATACCTGCAGGTTGGGAAAGAGGTTATGCTCCCCAACGGATGCAGGTGGAAGTTGCAACACTATGTGAATTGTAGTACACCTTTGGTGGTGTACCTATTGTTGTGCCCTTGTGGCGCTTTCTATATTGGAAAAACGAAACGGGACTTTAGGGACCGGATCGGCGAGCATGTTGCTAGTATTAAAAGTGTCACTTCCACCACTCCGGTTGCCCGCCATTTTAGATCTTATCATAATGGGGATGCCCGTGGTCTCCGTTTTGTTGGTCTAGATCGCATACACTTGACGATTAGGGGAGGTGACTATGATCGCCTCCTCTTGCAAAAAGAGTCACGGTGGATTTTTGAACTGAGAGCCACCGACCACCCGGGCCTGAATGACTCGGTTGGGTACGCGGCTTTTTTGCCCGTATGATTTCCTCTGCTTGTTTGATTTCTGGTGCTTTTATTGGTCCCTGTGCGATTTGCGCCTGCGGAGTTGTTTGTCTCCGCCTGCCTTGCTCGGTCTCCTGGGCTGCCCCTTGCAGGATGACGGTCTTAGATCTACCTATAAATAATACAAACAGACGTAAAAAGTTTACACTTTTTTGGGGGGGATCGGTTGGGCCTGAATGTCCCTTCTCTTTTTACCCCCATTCCCAGCCTTTGGATTGCACATCCATTTGGGTGTTCTTTACAATGAGTATTTTTTCCTCTTTCATATGATACCTGAAAACCACAGTTGTTTACAAATATTTACTGATGCTCAATATATAGATTCTTTTGGTTTCCCTTTTTTTTTTTTTTTTTTTTTTTTTTTTTTCATTACTGTGTCGCTGTATCCCCTGATTTATTGTCTATGCTGCCTTCTTGTTCCGCTCCGTCCCTCCCAATTGGTGGCATTGCACACATATATTTCTCATCTTTTTACATGTGCATTTCTATATTTTTCTATAAATTTGTTTTGAGAGGCTTTTTATGCGCGGCTGTTCAGCCGCTGCATTACCTCTCTATTAGCGCACCTTTTGGGAGGAGGGCGGCGTTACACGTAGGCACCAGTGTGATTGGCTGGTGTGCGTGTATTTAGAGCAGGAAGTCGGTGCTCGATGTTCAGCCACGCCCCCTTGAGAAAGCCGGAAGTTGCCGGCGAAACATGTCGGGTTATCCCGGCGAGCCTGCCTTCTGACCCCTATACCGGCCTGCCACCCTTCCCTCCGCCGAACCTGGTGCGTCCAACTGGGGCTGGTTGGAGCTTTGGCATGCCCAGCTCCCCACCAGCACTTGATCCCACGCTGGCCAGCGCTGATTCCTCCATGAGACTGACGCTATAGGGACGGATACCGCTCGGCTGACAGCATGCATACCTGCCGGATCATCTGCACACCCCGCTGGGGGTATTGAGGTCCAACTCGGACTCGGCCATGGACATTATCCAGCCCCTGGCTTGCACGACTGAACTTCTCTGCCTGAAGCCTGATCTACACTAGGCCTTGGATCACAAACACGCTGTCCATCTGGCCAATCGTATCATCACCTGGAGTGGTACAGTATATGGATTCTGTCACACCTGTGTTGTTGTCCTGAACATAGTTCATCCTGTATGCTGCTGCATGGATTGCTGCATGAATCCTGCATGCCTTTGCTTTGGCTTTGGCCCTGTGCTTGTCTATCCTCCGCATACGCATATATCCAGTTTTCTTTCCACCCAGTGTGTTGCTCATCATCTTTTGCCTCTGTCTAACGATGAACTGTTGCTTCACTGAGGCTGTACATTTGGAACATATATGCATATTTAGCCCTTTGGCCACTGTGGATTGAACCAGGTTACTGTTAGATCAGGGCCCTGGATCACACTAGGTGATCAGTACTAGGTTGCATGTTGTGTGCACGAGTTGGTTGCAGTGTGGCGGACGGCCGTCCTATATGGGGTCTTGTTTTTAGAGATATTGATTTGTGGATTAATTAAATAAACTTTCATACTTTTATAAATTAATATTGATTAAACTTGCTTCATTGTTGCATACACCCCGCTTTACTCTTTCTCCTTACATTACATGGTTACACACACACACACACACGATTTTACATATATGGGTTTCTTTATAAATGATTTAGTCAGTGTTTGCCTAGTGCCCATTTACATTCTGAAATTTACACAGGCGGTGACATCTTTCCTGCTGTCGGATGCAGCTCTGCGGAATGTTTGCATACTCAGTGTTCTAAAGCCAGTAGAAGTCGGTAGGAACAAAATCCAGAATGCCCTGGGAGAATTCTGAATTGCTGAACAGCCTAGACCAGTGGTGGGCAAACTACGGCCAGTCTAGCTTTTTCATCCAGGCCCGCCGATGCAAGGACGGATTTAGTTTCCTCTCTTCTTTTTCTCCCTCCATGCAGAGTTGTCAGCACTCCACTGGGATTGTTCCTTTAAGATGCTGCGCTCACATGTACTTAAAATCTTCTTACAGTTGTGTCACTCAAACGAAAAAAAGAAATAAAACCATAGCGTAATACTGTATTATAACAGTGCCACATCCCTCACAACCAGTGCCAGGAATTGATTGTGAAATCTGCCCAAGTATCCACCAAAGTTCACCAGGTCACACAGGTCCTCACCATGTGCTGTAGCCGCCAACCACAGACAGCAAAACTAGCGCCTCCACAATTTTAGACCATGTGCGTTCCCTCAAATTTAGCACCACCACCAGCATACGTGGCCTCTCACCTTCTGCTTTGCTGTCCAGATTATAAGACAGCAACTGCACTCAAACACCCAGCGGGTCTTTCTCAGCCAGCCTCAAGTAGATAATTCCGTAGGAACAGAAGCTTCACATCAGCCTAATAACTGAAAAGCTCCACATAGTGTAAAACCATCCACTTTAATAAAATAAATAAAAGTAGTGCACTCACAAGTTTCCAATAAAATCAAGCATGTCAATATAATCCTCCACGCCAGCTCTGTCCGCCCGTAGCTCCGCCCTACGCGTTTCATGCATGCGCACTCATCAGCCCCGATGAGTGCGCATGCACGAAACGCGTAGGGCGGAGCTACGGGCGGACAGAGCTGGCGTGGAGGATTATATTGACATGCTTGATTTTATTGGAAACTTGTGAGTGCACTACTTTTATTTATTTTATTAAAGTGGATGGTTTTACACTATGTGGAGCTTTTCAGTTATTAGGCTGATGTGAAGCTTCTGTTCCTACGGAATTATCTACTTGAGGCTGGCTGAGAAAGACCCGCTGGGTGTTTGAGTGCAGTTGCTGTCTTATAATCTGGACAGCAAAGCAGAAAGTGAGAGGCCACGTATGCTGGTGGTGGTGCTAAATTTGAGGGAACGCACATGGTCTAAAATTGTGGAGGCGCTAGTTTTGCTGTCTGTGGTTGGCGGCTACAGCACATGGTGAGGACCTGTGTGACCTGGTGAACTTTGGTGGATACTTGGGCAGATTTCACAATCAATTCCTGGCACTGGGTGTGAGGGATGTGGCACTGTTATAATACAGTATTACGCTATGGTTTTATTTCTTTTTTCGTTTGAGTGACACAACTGTAAGAAGATTTCAAGTACATGTGAGCGCAGCATCTTAAAGGAACATTGCTATACACATCTGATGCTTGATGATTGGTGCAGCGATCCATGGACACGTAAATTAGTCATTGGACTTTAGAAAGGATTTTTTGTAATATTGAATGCTACTTGGGATCATTATTTGTCATATATGTGAAGTAACTGTTTATATTGTACGAAGTGAGCGCACGAGACATAGATTAACTCATACTCCACTGGGATTGGAAGCCTGGAACAGCCTCACCCAATCGCAGCTTCCAGGCCCCTCCCTCTTCCATCAGGCATTGGCTGCTCCTTTCTGCCAGTCGTTTAAACTTTACTTGCCACCACACTCCTCTATGGCTGTAGTCGTGGAAAAGGAGGCAGAGAGAAAACAATAGTTTGGGGCTGTCATCTTCATTCAGCAATGGCTAAATGGGGTGGAGAGGAAGTGAAAGAGTCCGGTCAGTTCTGACATTTTGTCAGAACTGCAATATCAATTGCTGTCAGTTATATATCAGTTGCTGTCAGATAGCTGAGAGGACAACTGATGTGCGAGGTAATGTCCATGTTTACCTATGACTCAAGTGGGTGATGTTACAGTTTAACAGTGTGCTGACCAGAAAGCTGTTATGGGGTAATGGCTATTTTCAAAATGGAGGATGTAGCATTCCATTGATCACAGTGGAGAAACAGGATGCAGGACAGGAGAGAGAGATTGATGAGCAGACTATGCAGGTGGTAAGTATGACCTGTGTGTGGTTATTTTGAGTTTTAATTTTCAGTTCAGGTTTTCTTTGACGTAAAAGTGAGTATACTGAATCATTTACTATATTTTACTATATGCCATTATGGTGCCTCTAAGATAGACAGCAGAGAGTAGTGCCCCTGACAGTAGTTAGTTATGCTCCTGTAACCCTGGAGACAGCTGAATTTGTCCATCGTCCTGTAAACTTGTGCAGCTAAGCAGTGTGGTGCTGTCACTACATCACTGCTGAGTCAGAACAGGGAAGGTACTTTTCTTTATGAAATGCATCATCATGATTCATTTTTAAAGTATTCTTCAAGTATTGGAGGTATATTGTTCTTCAATGTTAACATAAACCTGTGTCCATCTGTTTATGAGTTAAGACTTTGGCCTCCATCTAAAATTGTGCTCGCCTCTTCCTCCCTACTAAGCTATGCTTGCTGGCAAACAGTCACCATGTCTACTCAGGTGGTATTGGTAGATAGATAAGTGGACACTCGTCTGGTGATGGTTGACCATTGGTAGCAAGATTTATAATTCGCACGTGCCTCACTATATAAACAGCTGGCCACAGGACCAATTTTAGTAGAGATAGTACATTTGTGACATTTGATGTCTGCATGCATAAAGTTTATGAAATCTGAGGAAGTGCCAGCTGTGTTGCATTATTTAATGACTGTAAGCGGGTGTGGTCAATGATCACCACACAAATTTGACTTGAGCACTCCAGCTTACTTCCTTTGACATAAACCAAGGATGTGCAGGTTGAACGTATGCTTTACCTGTCCAGAAAAAAGTATGAAGAGTAGGAAAGTCAGAACATGTGATCTCCATAAATGCTCTAGATCAGGGATGTTGAACTCCAGTCCTCAAGGGCCGAGATCCTCACTCATTTTTGGCACAACTCAAATTAATTGATGAGACTAAATCAGAAAAGGCGTGGCTCGACAAGTAGAACACATTTCTCCATTTCTCTGTCCACCCCTAGCACTGGCATGGATCTGACACCTTGAGGACTGGAGTTCAACCCGTGTGCTAGATTCATAAAGTAGGTTAGCCAGAGGATCTGAATTCTAACCAAAAAAACAGTCTCCCTGCCCCCCACTCTGCCAAACAGGAAGGAACATCCCAGCTTCTGACACATCATCATACTTCTCGTATGAACATAGAATTACAGACACAAGTCAGTTTTTAATGTCTTTATTTTAAAAAGCTCAATCAGGCAAAATCAAAATTCACACAACCCCGTTCTGTATAGAGAGGTGAAAGGGTTGTGCAAATTATCCCTCGTAGGAATATAAACAACTGCCATGCTTCTTACGACCATCATTAATGGCTCTACCGGGGGTCTTCCACGAGATGTTCTTCACACATAAGACTATTTATTCTTTACATAGCGTACTCTCTGTTGCCCACTACGCTGTGGTACTTTGCGTTAAAATTAACAGGGTCACAGGAATGGGCAAAGTCTGTTCACTGCTTCCAGATGGCAACAGGCTTCAATAAAAAGTCAAAATAATAATAAGGATATCATAAACGTTGTTGCACACGTAAATCATCTGTACATGGAAATGATGATACTGGTTTGGGGTAAGATCCTCGAAGCAACAATTCACCCGGGTCTCTGCGCTTTGTCTTTCTAGACTCGGATGCCGAAGGCGCTCTTGCCAGCGGTCTTGGAGGTCCTAGTTGTTCACCTAATGCTGCAGCCCCACCGCTTTAACCAGGTTTCTTCTCTTTCTGAAAGCTGAAACTGGTTCTTCTTGTCAATTTTCTCTGTTTTTGAGCAAAATAATCAGCCCGCGCCGTACTAGCTCGTGACTCTAGAATGTAATTAACCTTCACAGGAGAGAGAGAAATGAAAAAAAAACAAGTTGGTTATACAAATTTTGCATAAAACACAGAATAAACAACCAGCAAATACAAATCTCTCATGTGTAGCAAAAGGGTGAGAAGGGAAGACAGTGTTGATCACTGACCTCAATCACATACAGCTGATCTTCAGCAAACTACCGTACCGACTTTGTGTTAACACATATATTAGAATCATATTAGCTGAGAGGATCAGTCCACAGTGATATTTCGTCATTTGCCAGATACTGGAGAGCTAAGCTATATTCACACTTTAAATTCCTGTTGCCCAAAACATTCATTCCTGACCATTTTGGGTGACAGTTGAGGATATATAGAAAGGAGAGGAAGAAAGACACAGAGCTCTAGTAGGAACAGTGGTCAATTGTGATTAAAAAACATCATGAATGATCATTTTGGGTGACCAAATTCTAATGTGTGTACAGGTGGTCCCCGACTTACGAAAGACCCGCTGATATGAACGTCTCTGCGATTGCTCCGCCCCGTTGCAATTACATCATCAGGGGGTTCCGGGCCATGCTGACTTGAAATGCTATTGCTAAGTACTGTACTGTATATTGACAAATAGACGCTTCGTGTGCGGGGAGGTGCTAAGATGCATCTCCCATGTCCCGGCAACACCCACCATCTCTCTGCAAAAACCCCCATCTCGGAAAGCAGGACGGCACCCTCTGACCCGCATATACTGTACTGTGCTACGCTTGCGCAGTATGTCATGTCAGCGCCTCGTGACACAAGGCACCGCTGGACATAGGAGGCACAAGGGGATATAAGGTGACACAAGGGAAAAACAAGGTGGCCCAATGGAGTCACAAGGGAGGTACAAGGTAGCACAATTGAGGCACAAGGGAGACCAAGGAGATACAGAGGGGGACAGAGATGACACAGAAGGGGACACTGGAGGCAAAGGGGACAGAGATGGCACTGTGTTCCAACTTAAGAATGGATTCAGGTTAAGAACAAACCTACAGTCCCCATCTCGTTTGTTAACCGGGGACTACCTGTACAGATAACAGTACAGCCAAAACTTCTTTCTTGCTTTAGAAAAAACAGAGAAGAGTCTGATATCTACTACTGCCTGAGTTCTTATTGTAGAAATTTCTCCTTGCTCCTGGCCCCCCGGGACACAACACTGAGCTGCAGGAAATAAACTCAAAGGGGAACTTTGATGGGTGTCACCAAAACAACGTTACAAAGCTATTCTAGTAAAAAAAAAAAAAAAAAAAAGATACAATGTGGAACTAGTATTGTGCCTCTTTGCACCTTAAAGAGGTCCTAATGTGCAAAAATAAATTCCATGCTGTCGGTCAGCACATTACAGTTATAATAGAGTAGCATAATTAAATGACCTATTTCAAAAATACAGGTTTTGTTGTTTAGCCACGCCCCTCCTGAAAAACTGCCATGGCAATTTTCTGCCATTGCAAAGAACTCTAAGACTGTGCCATAGGAAGGCAGGAGTTAGTTCAGCCCAGGTACCTTGTGTGCCACTAGTTAATAAGGGAGAGGAGGGGTGGAAAAGAGTGTAATGCTAACTATATATTTGCATTGACAGGAACAAAAAAATGGCACAAACTGAAGGTGCTACAATGTTTTTTCCTGTTTAATACAGAAATCACCCGTTGCTGCAATTGGTAAAAAAAAAGGAAGCGAGCGTTGAGCTTGCGAAACAGCTGTCAGACTAGCCCTGCTGTATGTTCTGTCGGGTGGGGATGAAATAAACAAGTGGAATTGCAACACTACTGGTGCCCGGATCTTTTTACTTCATTGAAGCTCATAGCAAGATTCACTCTGACTATTTTTCACTTTGGAAATTACAATTTTCTACTTGTCAGCCACTCTTGTTTCTTTGTTGGGTGCTTACAACTGGCTGTAAGTATCAAACACTGGCAGTGGTCTCACCTTTGAACAGGCGTCAGCCACCCGCTAGATATGACCTGCAACACTCTTTAACTGGACAGTAGCCGCACTGCGTGTCAACTGCTGGCATGTGTGCTTACAATATCTCCCACTTGGTTGCTTTATTTTGAAACTGGAAGATGCTTACGGCAATTGGGCAGCTAAGGGCGAGCTAAATGCACTGCTTGGGTGTTCACATGAAAGAGACTTAACACAGCATTGCATAATGTGTTGAGACTTTCTAATTAACAGACAATAATGATCATCAAGACTGCAGCAAAAAAAGTAAAAGATGTAACTTTATCTTTAACCAAAAAAAAAGTCCAGAATATCATTATTGTACTAATTGTACTGGAAGCCATTATACTACTCCAGTCATGGCTTATACTGTTGCTGCTGTCTCTGTTGGAGAGATCTATAGCATTTCCTGTCAGAGTAACCCTCTAAACACTTGTAATTAGTGGTTTCTCGATTTCACGATCCTGCATTCGTAAAACCTGAATTATGCCAAACACCACATTTCAGAACCAAAGCTAGTGGACTAGGTGCCGGCCTTCATGTGGCGTGTGATGTGATGCTTCCTCCTTCTGGCTTGGTCATGTGACACACGGGGCAAGTGACCTCCCCGTGACCCTGTCCACTAGCTTGGGTGCATAAGTGGGCTGTTCAGCATAATTCGGGGTGTCTGAATGCAGCATCCCAAATCTGAACACCAACACTACTACTAATCCCTTTTCGTATTACCAAAAACTATACTAAAACTTTTGCTTGTAGTTACACTCCAAAATAGCCACTCGCAACATCGGAAGTGAGAGTTTTGGAACTTGTCTGCCGATACCCTCAGTGACAGCATCACAAACTGCACCAGTAGCTGTTCTGCTCACATATAAAACGTTCTCATAGTTTGTTTCTCGCTGTCACCCAGTCAGTGATACTATTCATATTCATTGTTTTCCAGAACTGTCACCTGCTGCTGTTGTGTCAGCGATAGCAGCTAATGAATTCTCAGCGCTAGGCGATGCGTCTTCCGTCCTCTCTTCAGTACATCAGCAGAAGAACAAACTAAATCGACTTCCAGTATTAAAGCTCGTCGTGCCATCTATACACCACCCAAAACACTAATTACACTTCTGCCTACAAATTGATGGCATAGTGGCGCTAATCGACACTGTTGTGTCTATAGTGGACTGAAACATATTGCCGAGCGAACGCGTTGCACGTGGGAAGTGGTTAAATTAACAAGGTGTGCTCATTACCGCTATATCCAAATTGAAATGGCAGCACTTAACTCCGCAGATAATGAAGTCTGCTTTATGCCGGCTATTAATATCTGTTCAGTGCATCTAAAAGCTGCAATTAACCATTCGATTAGATCTGTTGCTAATTATCTTGTACTCAGTGTACACACATGATGTGCTTGGCTCACATTACCAGTGAAGAGCCCTGACACATAGCGTATCACAGTGCTGCGGACTCTCGGCAAACTGACAGGCTGTGAGGAATCCAAACATGAGGTGAAGACACTGGGAGTATCTGTAACCCAGACCTTGATCAGCCTGCAGCCTTGTGCACACATCACTGCTGCCCTCTCCTCTAGTATGCACTACATGCTAACCACACTAAGAAAAGCACCAAATAATTAAAGGTTCAGTGCATGGAAAATGACATAGACAGCAGTATAGAGGGTGCCATTGTTTAGCTGCTGCTGGTGAAGCAGGTTGTTCTAGTGCTACTGGACTGGGCACTTGACTGAATCTATACATAGCAAAAGCTCTGCTCTTATTGGCAGGGGGGATATTTTGGACTTGGGGCTTTGTTTATATGTAGCCAAAGCAAACAACTTCTTGCGTCAGTTAAAAAGATCTCCCAGCCACAGAGGATAAGAGGCACCCAGGAGTTAAAAACAAATAAAGAGAGAGGCACTCTGCAAGTGGCTTTTGAAACCCTTCAGCATTTTATTTGGCCTGAGGAAGTGGGCAGAGACCCAAGAAATGTGTTGCCTTTCCTTTTAAAAATTATATATATATATATATATATATATATATATATATATATATATATATATATATATATATATATATATATATATGCAGTTGGCTGATGGTGTAATGGTTAAGGGCTCTGCCTCTGACACAGGAGACCAGGGTTCGAATCTCGGCTCTGCCTGTTCAGTAAGCCAGCACTAATTCAGTAGGAGACCTTTGGCAAGTCTCCCTTACACTGCTACTGCCAATAGAGCGCGCCCTAGTGGCTGCTGCTCTGCTCTGGCGCTTTGAGTCCGCAAGGAGAAAAGCGCAATATAAATGTTATTTGTCTTGTCTTGTCTTGTATATATATATATATATATATATATATATATATATGAATTTGTCGTCATTGAGGTAACCCTTTTCTCTCTTTTTTTGTTTTTGACTCCGTTTTATATACTCCTGGGTGCCTCTTACCCCCTTTTATACTTGTTTCTCTCCTTGTAATGGTGGTCATCATGTAGCTGATGCTATACACTAGGACCTTACTAGAGTGCGACCATCACCACCCGCTCTGGGTACCCGAGTGGAGTCGGGTTTGTGCATCTATACATTCTTCCAGTGGTTGGTTGCTCCCTATGCAACCTGCCTTTGTGAGTATTCATTTCGCCTAATTTTAATTTTCATATACTTTGTGACTTACTGCACCATTTGGCTCCCGTTGTTTCTGTGCTTTCTTCTTAGGGTGCATAGCTCACCCTTCCACACAGTTTCCAACTGACAGTGCTTTGTTTTGATTTCCCTGCTTGGATATGCATACCTGAAGATTGCAGCAAGCAAAGTTGACCAGAGGGGAGTGAAGAAGGTGTAAATTAGGAAGGTTAGTCATAGGTATCTTCATTAGGAAGATAAAAGGATACAGAATGCTTTTCTGGGTTCTCTGTGCCTTTACCCAAACCATTGGCACCACCATTTCCCGAGGTGACTCTCTCCTCTCTCTGCATTTAATACTTTCAGGATTACTGACACATTACAACTCAACTCAAGTGTCCTGACTCCACTGGCTATAAGCTTGTTTTAAAGAAAACCTGAACTGAAAATTAAAAGTCAAAATAAGCATACACAAGTCATACTTACCTCCCGTGTAGTCTACTCCTCAATCTCTTTCTCCTCTCCTGCGTCCTGTATGTCCATTGTGATCAATGGAATTCTCCGTCCTCCATTTTGAAACTGGCTATTACCCCATAACCGCTTTCTGGTCAGCACACTGTTAAACTGCAACATCGTCCACTTGAGCCATAGGGAAACATGGACATTACCGGGCATATCAGTTGTCCACTCAGCTATAACTGACAGCAACTGATAAATAACTGACAGCAACTGATATATTTCAATTCTGACAAAATGTTGTCAGAACTGGAAGGGATCACTGTCAGAAGAAAATGGTGAGCTTCTGAGAGGAACTGATGGCAAGGTAACTATTTAATGTTCATTTTAAGTTACCTCATGTGTTTATTTTAAATAATTTTACTCAGTACAGGTTCTCTTTAAGTCAGTGAAACAGGATCACAAAAAGCCAAACATTTTTATTTTTAAAGAGATTCCGTAATGGAGACAAATATACCGGACTAGCGGCTAAGGCTTCATATTATGCAGCTCCTGATGGTGCTTGCCTAAACCCTAGTAGTACCGCACTGCTGGATGAGAATCTAGTTATAAACTTAGCTGAGACTGAGATTAGCCCCATCTCTCCTCTTCACCCAACCCAGTTTTAGGCCTTGATGTAAAGTAGGGGTTGGCTTACTGGTGTGGTTGGCATGGGAGGATAGTTCAGACTGTTTAACAGGAAGTCCAGTGGCAAGTCAGACTTTCTGGATTATCCTTGGCTTTCACTCTGTCAAAATTATATGCACAACTGTTTTTTCTTCTATATTTCATTGCGGCAATGTGACACGGGTATGAGAGTAAGGAAATTACATCCTGCTTGCGCTGTGGTTTTTATCTGGTCCTAAAGCTGGGAGACGGAGTTCACTAAAACCAACTGATGTTTTTTCAGCTTACAGGAGTAATAGGACAATGGGGTTGACTCACTGAGGTTCAGTAAAGTGGGGCCAGTATTGGTAAAAGTCTGTATATATCCATATGCACTGTATATGGACACCACAGAGGGGATTTGGAGGGTAAAGACCCCTCGTTCAGCCGCAGGAGAGCGGCGTTTTAGCAGGGGCAGACATGCCCATGTAGAATATAAGCTAAAAAGCTGTTTTTAAAGTCGCTTCAGACTCTCTTTAAATCTGCAATGAAGGCAAATACAATAGAATACAGCTGTATGTATTTAACAGCTGTAATGTATTTAGCTACTTACACTTATTTGGCTACCTACACTGTGGAGATCATCTGGCTGTCTGTAATGGGGAAATCATCTGGCTGCCTATACTGGAGCGGGACAGTTCTCTGGTTACCTATACTGGAGGGGGAACATCTATACTGTAGGATGTCATCGGGCTATCTATACTAAGGGTACAGGGGGTGTTAGGGGGTCATCTGGTTACCTACTGGGCAGGGGCATATCTGGGTAATATAGCGCCTATGGCAAACACTGAAATTGCACCCCTAAGGTAGCCACCCAGTATAAGCAGCCAGATGGCCAGAGGTTGCCCCCTAGTATAGATAGCCTGAAGTAGCCTTCTCAGTATAGGTAGTCAACCAGTTTAGGCTGCCCTCTCAGCAAAGGTAATTAGGCAAGTTTACCCCCTCCCTGTATAAGTAGCCCCCCCCCCCAAGTATAGCTTGCTAGAGCTAGCCCCCCAAGTAAAAGTAACCAGAGGTAGCAGCCTAATATAGGTAGCCAGAGGTAGTTCACCCAGTAAAGGTAGCCCCCAGTTTAGGTTTCCCTACCAGTATATGTAGTTAGAGGTGTCTCCCCAGTATAAGTAGCCTTCTTTAGCATAAGTGCTGAGAGTTGACCCCCAGCATATGCACCACAGGTGAGAGGGTTCCCCTAGTATAAGTACCCCCCAAAGATTCCCTCAGTATAGGTGGTGATAGTTGTCCCCCTAGTATAATTACCCCCCCCCCTCCCCCCAAGTAGAAGTAGTGAGAGATGTCCTGCAGTATAAGAGTATGAAGGTGAAGCACGAGGGAGGAGGAGGCAGCCATGGCGCCCATGGTGCTTTGGTGCCTATGGCACAAGCCATGCCTGCACCCCTCTAAATACGCCTCTGCTACTGGGTATACTATTCATGTTTGCAATCACTGCTCTACAGCCGTAGTAAGACAAAATTCATAGGTAATAAGTATAAGTGTAAACAGCAAGCTCTGAGATGTTGTCTCAAAAGGTAGAAACATTTCGCTGTGTGAAAGAACAGTAGAGCTCATACTTACAACACAATCACACTGCAACAGACAGACAGCACTGAACATAGCAGAACCCAGCTGCAAGCCAAAGCACTCAATGAGTCATATGATAGAAAAAATACACAAACGAAGGGAGGAGGCCCACTTTGGAGGGGCCATACAAGACTGGTCTGACTGACATCTACACCTGCGCGCAGACAGTTAGGCGCCGCCGGGTGGCGAAGTGCTCACCCGGCGGTTTGCCTATACATTGCTGTCTGCGCACGCTTGGTTGAATACCCAGATGCGTGCATTGGGCATGCGCGCTCCGGGGAATTTCTGACCAGCCAGGGCTGCCTGGAACGCAAAAGCCGCGCCTCCCATGACGCGCGGCCGACGCACTTCCGGGAATACAGCCATTTATGGCGTGGGGCACATCTGCGGCTACACATGGCATTATCTATGCGGCCTGGAGTCCTGAAGAGCCGGATTCCCGGCGAAACCGGTTGACTTAAGCCTGTTACAGCCGTTGCTATACAGCCTAGCTCCTTCACAGCCTATATCTGGATCTACTTTATCCCTCTTTACACACTACGGTCCCTTTCTGTGGACATACGGACAAACGGAGATCCACATCACTACAGGATTGGTAGCTATACTGCTGGTTTATCCGCCTTCTTGGATTGTGCTGCTTCATGTTTACAATGGCTTTCCATCTTAGTATTTTTCCATACTGGGACCTGGATGTTGCGATTGGACATTTGTAGTCCCTCATATCAATCTCTGGTTACTATTGGCAGCGGATAGTATCTGGTCTGCACCAGAGTTAACGTTGTTGCATGTCAATAGATGGAAGCTGTTTGAGCATATTCCTGGAACCCATACATGTATTCCTGTTTGCCTGGATCTGTTTGTCACATGAAGCAAAGTTTTCTTCACAGTATACTTTGAATCCAGGATTTGGGATTATCTACATATTTGTTGAAGGAACAGTGCACTATACAGGCTGATATTAGCTACATGCTGAGCAGGCTCGCAGACCGTTTACTTTTTACCATCATGCCTATTTCTTGTATCGATTATCTGGTTTTTATGATGTATTTAGAGTGTTTGTATAAATAAATATTTTGTATTTTTTCTATCATATGACTCATTGAGTGCTTTGGCTTGCAGCTGGGTTCTGCTTTTTCCTTACACAATACTGTTTAGTAGCCAGAACACTCTGAGCCATATTTAAACATTATATTTTTATGTTACCTCATCTGGTTAACAGTGTAGTGTTGGTTGATACGCTCCATCCAATTTTCAGCACTGAACATACCCAATCAGACTTCAGCCTTAGACTGTAAATGTGGAGTAACATCAGACTAACCTTTAGGACAATCTCATTAACAGTAGCTGCATCGGATTCGAAGTACAAGTGCTTGTAATCATGGTTATTGAGGTAGGTCAGCTTGAACATTGCATGGCCTGTAAGAGAGGAAAATAACTTCATTAGAAACATACTTTTTCAAAGCTTAGATCAAAAGGAACCTGTAAGGATGGAAAGCAAGTTGCCTCTACTGACTTGTTTTCTTAAATATGCGACTTCTGGGGGGTGAAATTCTTATAATTCCTTTCCTGCTCAGTGATCCTCTGCCCTGGCTTCTTTTGCACAGACTGGCCACGACTGACTGAAGTTAAGGGACCCGGTACCGAAGAGAGAGAAGACTGAGGACGGCGGCGTGGGTGCGATCTGTGCGCATGGGCCTGGAGGAAGCCCCAGGTATGTATAAAACGTTCATAGTTGCTCAGCTATAGTTTCATTTAAAGTCACCTACACAATGAAAAAAATTTGTTTCGATCCTTCCAAGACAAAACATAAAATGCCCAGTAGGAGTTCATGTAATCTGAAGGGAAGTAGTAAACTTAAAACCTCCCTGGGATGATTATTTCCAGACTTAGGGTCTAAAAGCCGTGCAATTTTTTTACAAGCTTTTAGACCCCAAAAACAAGAAAAACAAGAAAAAAAACATGACACAGAGAGATCTGCAGTAGCTCCTGCATATGACTCACTCAGGCACGGGATTACCGATTTCTGTCCCGAGCCTGACTCTGGATTACCACTAAGGAGGTTAAGATGACCCCATGTACAGGGGTCCCTGTGCCCACATTCTGTGTTATCCTTGTCCTCTGCCTCATTGGTATAGTCTTTTAATTACAATTGAGGCACGGCAGCCCCACTTTGCAATACATATACATCATTTTGAATCTCTTTAGTTCTTTTTTTAGGGATGTTTGAGCACATCTACATGCGTCATCCATAGAGTAACAGGCGTTTTCAGTCAATCAATTAAGAAAACATATTATTCAATTTATTTTAGACACACGGGTCCTTGTTCAACTAACTTTTTCTCTGCAGTTTTCTCCTAAGAGATAATTTGAAATTGAAATTTACCAAAAAAGTAAAAGGAGAAGATCTCAAAATTCTTTTGAGTGTTTTCTTGCTTGCTGGTGGTTTAAAGAGGAACTTTAGTGAACGGGGAAAATAAATCAATACATTGCAAAGTGAGAAGTTAAAACATAGAAGAGAGATCAAGAAATGATTAATATGCGCTGTGCAATTTGTTCATCTTTGATCTACAATCAGCCTGCATGTCATCATCTTTACTACTGGCAGACATTACAAAAAACAGAGAGCACCAACTGCTATTGTCTATAACCACACCCCCTACCAATGCAATAGGCTTAAAGTTTTTTTTTATTTATAGATATACATATGCACAGAGGGACATACTGGTTGCTTGGCAGTTCCCACAATGCAACAAGGTTCACAGAAAGGAAACTGTGAGGACCTGACATCACACGGTGGGAGGGGTTTCACCTCAGTATCAGCCATAAAGACCCCCCAGATGATCTATTCAAGAAAAAAGATTTCTCATGGGAAAGGGGGTATCGGCTACTGATTAGGATGAAGTTCAATGTTCCTCTTTAACCACTTACCGATTGCCTAACGCCGACAGGCGTTGGCAGGTTGCAGTGGTGTTTCCATGGAAACGGCCGCTCTTTCGAGCGGCCTTTCCATGTCAGTTCACGGAGGGTGTCTTCGTGAACAGCCTGCGAGCCTCCGATCGATAAATGTAAACACGTAGGGAAGAAATCCACGGTGTTTACGTCGCACGGCGCTGCTGCTTAGCAGCGCCGTAAAGGAGATCGGCGATCCCCGGCCTCTGATTGGCCGGGGATCGCCGGCATCTGATAGGCTGAAGCCTATCAGAGGCGGTGCAGGACGGATCGCTGTCCTGTACCGCCCATAGGAAGGAGGGAAAGAGAGGGAGGCTGAAAATCGCTGCGGAGGGGGGCTTTGAGGAGCCCCGCTCGGCCACACAGAGCGGCGGCGATCAGACCCCCCCAGGAGGACATCCCCCTAGTGGTGAAAAAAAAAGGGGGGGGGGGGGGGGGAGTCTGATCGCCCTGCCTGTTATCTGATCTGTGCTGTGGGCTGAAGAGCCCACGCAACACAGATCAGCCAAAAAGAGCCTGGTCCTTAAAGAGAGTCTGAAGCGAGAATAAATCTCGCTTCAGACCTCATAAATAGCAGGGGCACGTGTGCCCCTGCTAAAACGCCGCTATAGCGCGGCTTAACGGGGGTCCCTTCACCCCCAAATCCCCCTCGATACACCCGGGGAGCGCTTCCTGGTTGGGGCAGGGCTAGCCGCTGCAGCCCTGCCCCACGCGCGTCTGTCAGCGCGTATCTCCGCCTCTCCCCCGCCCCTCTCAGTCTTCCTTCACTGAGAGGGGCGGGGGAGAGGCGGCGATGCGCTGCTGACAGACGCGACTGGAGGCAGGGCTGCAGCAGTTAGCCCTGCCTCCAGGAAGCAATAAATCACGACCAAATCTGCGACCAAGTGTCGCAGTGGTCGTTTTGGGGGTGAAGGGACCCCCGTTAAGCCGCGCTATAGCGGCGGTTTAGCAGGGGCACACGTGCCCCTGCTATTTATGAGCTCTGAAGCGAGATTTATTCTCGCTTCAGAGTCTCTTTAAGTGGTTAAGGGGCTTTTTATTGATAAGGTATAAACTATATCTTTTTACAAGGTTTTCAATCTCTTTGTTGTAGAAATTTCACACTGGTCACATATGAGTTGGAGGATTTGTGGGTGACTTCTTGTTAATGCTGCTGAACAAACAGTTACTGGCGTTCTGCAGTCATTCGATAAGCAGTGCAGGGGAGAAAAGATTAACCTGACAGATGTAAGTGAAAGTACACAGAAAGAATACATTGCATGGCAGATACAAGTAAATGACTGTTACTTTCTGGATAACACTTATATTTCAAATAATCAGGAATGTGTTGGATCACAAGTGCATTGGATGGTCCCAGTTTGCAGTACACAGTGCTGTAATCTCATCTGTGTGGGCATCTGTGAAGCGGAAATAAGTATTTGTCCACCTTCATCTCACTAGTCTGTATCCTCACACAGTGAGGGAAAGGTGAGCTTCCCCTCACTACTTGGTGACTATAGAGACATTTTTGCCCAGAGTTTGCCAAATGAGATTGCAGCACTATACTCTCAAGGAGATGTATCAGGATAACACAGAATGTTAGTACAGTTGCTATCTTCATATTATTACTTTTTAAAGTCACTTCAATTTAAATTTTAAGTGACAAAAAGTGAGATAGGGAAACATTTTTAGTATGTCTCATTTTTTTCTGACCCATTAGCAGCAAGGCCCATTCACATTTAAAATGATGAAAACCTGAAGAGACCAATATGGATAGAGGCTGCCATCTGTATTCTTTTTTTCATGCCAATTCTCTTGTGGTCATCATTATCTTTGGCTTCAACAGTCTAAGTTGCTTGACGTACATGCAACAAGCATGCAACCAGAGTCAGAACGCCTAATCTGAATTTTTAGTATGGGTTAACCCTCGCCAATCCTATATTGGACTATGTCTGACATCGGCCTTTTCCTCCATAGGTCCAATGTCAGATATAGTCCGATATAGTAAAACTTGCTGCCACTAGATGGCACGGTCATCCTGTCCAGATCAAAGTGTCAGACTATGACCAACACTCTGATCGCTATCAGCTTCATCCTGCACCGCTGTGCCACATAATATAAATATTGTGTGGGCAACATTTGGGCTTGCTGTAGAGGGGCGCTGCCAGATATGGTCTATCACAGTGTCCCCCTATGTGGATCGAAGTATCAGTCAAATCACAACACTTTGATCCCCTCCAGCACCACGCAGCACTGCGTAATACCAAGATTATGCTGCCGCAGTTGCAAGTAGGGTGGAGCTACAGCATGTGAGCTGGTGCCAGCCCCACCCTCTATCTGCCACCTCCGCCAGGCCATCTCCTCCCTTTAGAGCAAGGATATACAGGCCCTCCAGATTGCCGCCACTGCAACTTTGCTGGGGGGGGGGGGGGGGGGGCACGTGGGTAAAAGCGAAAAGTAGCCTATCTGTAAGGCCAATGGTACCTTCCAGTTTCCTCTCACTTCAAGTTTACTTTAACATAAATAGTCTTGTTTCGATGGAGGCAATTTTGCTCGGTCACTGATGTTACACACAGTTCTGTCATTCCCTTTCATGTACATTCCTTGCTAGTGGCTGTGTAGCTGCTGATATTGCCCTATGCGTCACAGGCCTGAGTAGGAGGAGCCTATCTCACGCTGGCGTTGTCAAGAAGTCACATGTTATATGGATGCTACTGTACAGAGCGTGTTTACCATTTCATTCTCTGCAGATAACACTTCCATTTATGGTGGTTCAATATCAGCTTGTATCTGACGCATTAAATTTAGGACGTTCTGGCAACCCACGCATGTTAGAGTTTCATGTTTGTTTTAATATTAAATGTGTACCCTCGCTTTGGTAAATATATACAAAGTACAGTCTTACAAAGGGTCATTTTATTGCATTAAGCAATCTCTGAACATGATACATTTTATCTTGGAAGTGTATAATTAAATATAATTACAAAGCATTAATCTTCCCCTGCTAGCATGCCTAATGATTTAAAGAGGGGAACAAACATATAACTTCCTTAAATCATTCAGCAAATTAAACTTGTTTGGTACATATATTAGTAGATGCCTCCAGCAGGATAATTTGTTTCTATAATCAGGAGGATAGAAGGGTTTACAGCAGAGGAATAACACTAGTCTGCAATCGCCATATACTGCAAGAGATGAAAATATTATTCACCTGCTAGACTTCAGGCTTACCATGTGGAGTGCACAGGTGGCTATATACAGGATCATACTGATGGACTATATAACATATTGTCTAATAATTGCAGTGTGGGAGGTATATACCTGATTGTATCTAGAGACTGACTTCTGTATATAAAAGAGATCATAGGGTTGATTCACAAAGCTTTTGCTCTGAGATATCTCACCCTACTTCTTAACTCACAATGGGGTTGATTTATTAAGCTGTGCTGCCAAAGCAGCGCAACTTAATGACAGGAGTGCAAACTCAGCGCATGCTATACTATGGTAGTGCAGCTACCGTGCGCTGGTAAGTTACGCTTGCTCCTTCTACCTAACGACCGCTCTACTGAACCCGCCCTGAGCCCCAGCGTGTCCAATGGCTTTAAATCCATTAAAACCACTGGACCTGCCGGGGCTTAGGGCGGGTTTAGTGGAGTGACCGATAGGTAGAAGGAGCGAGTGTAACTTACCAGCGCATGCTAGCTGAACTACCACAGCATAGCGTGCGCTGAGTTCACGTTCCTGTCATCAACCACATAAGGACCGTAGGCTTACTCCCCCTTGTGACCAGGCTATTTTTTTTTACTAATTAGGCCACTGCAGCTTGAAGGGCTCGCTGCAGAGCTGTACAACTCAGCACACAAGTGATCCCCCCCCCCCACCTCCTTTTCTGCCCACCAACAGAGCATTCTGTTGCTGGGCTGTATTCGCTGGTGCAGTGTTTTATTTATTTATTTTTCCACCCACCCTCTCCCCGCCAGCCAACAACAGCGATTGGCTGTCATAGGCTTCAGCCTATGCCGTGTCACACGGCTGTCCCCAGTACAGCGCTACCATGTAAATAGATGGCGGTTTCGCCGTCTAATAGTCTCCTAGCAGCAATTGCGCTGGGAGGCTGATGACGGAGCGGGGCGCACAATCCCCTGCAATCTCCGCCCCCAGGACTTCACGTCAAATGGTGTTGAGTGGTCCTGTGGCTGCTGCCGCGTTCACAGCAATTGGCATGGATCGGTCGGAAAGTAGTTAAAGTGAATGTTTACCGTTAAAAAAAAGAAAAAGTCAGATACTCAACTAAGGAGAGAGAAGGCTCGGTCCTAATGAGCCTTCCCTCTCCTCTCCCGGTGCCCAGTCCCGCGCAGGATCCCCCGTGGCAGTATTCGACCAGTTCGGTCAAATACTGCCACTTCCGCATGCCGAAGGGAGCTTTCGGAAGCCTTCGGGAGCTCTCGGGCTCCCGATGACGCGGCTGCTCCATACTACGCATGCGCGAGCGCCCTCTATGACACGCTCGCGCGTACGTAGTATGGAGCGGCCCGTCTTCGAAAGCCCGAGTGCTCCCGAAGACCTCCGAAGTCCCTGCGGCGGCGGACGCGAAAGGGGGAGCCAGCGCAGCACCAAGAGCACCGGGAGAGGAGAGGGAAGGCTCATTAGGACCGAGCCTTCCCTCTCCTTAGGTGAGTATCTGACTTTATCTTTTTTTAAACGGTACCCATTGGCTTTAAGCTGCGCAGCTTGATGAATCTACCCTAATGTATTTCTCTGTAACTGACTTAAAGGGGAACTGAAGAGAGAGGTATATGGAGGCTGTCATGTTTATTTCCTTTTAGACAACACCAGTTGCCTGGCAGCCCTGCTGATCCTCTGCCTCTAATACTATTAGCCATAGCCCCTGAACAAGCATGCAGCAGATCAGGTGTTTCAGTGGTTCAGACTTATAAGTCTGATCTGACAAGACTAGCTGCATGCTTGTTTCTGGTTTTCATCAGATACTACTGCGGAGAAATAGACCAGCAGGGCTGCCAGGCAAATGGTATTGATTAAAAAGAAATAAACATGACAGCCTCCATATACCTCTCTCTTCAGTTCCCCTTTAACTCATGATGTATCTCTCCTTATCTAACTTCACTCACAACTTATCCCTCTTTAACTGACTTAACTCATGATTTATCTTTCCTTATCTAACTTAACTCAACTTATCTCTCTTTAACTGACTTAACTCATGATTTATCTTTCCTTGTATGATGTATGAAATTGCAGTAATATTGCCATGCACAGACAGCCCATGGCAATATTACCCTTACTTCTGCCAGCAGTCCTGCAATTTACAGTATTAGTGCAACCCACGGTAGTCAAGAAGTGGGACGGTCACTGCTGTAAAACATTTCGAATGACCGCCATCATAGCAACGTTCACGCTACTCAGGTCCTGCGGGTCAAGCTAATAGTGCAACTTGTGGTTCTGCTGGTGGAAGGAAGGGTAATATTGCCGTGCACGGCGATATGACTGCAATCTCTTTTATCTACCATCTTAACTGACATAACTCATGGTTTAGCTCTCCTTATTTGACTAAACTCATGCTTTATTTCTCCTTGGGGTTGATTCACAGAGCTTACTTATTTTTCAATTTCACTGTACTGCTGGGCATACACAGAGTTTCTTTTCCTTATCAATCGAGCCGCTGATGGCTCGATGGATAATATCCGACAGGTCCGATGACCTGCCGGATAGATTCCCCGCCGACGGACTATAGTGGGGAATCGAGTGGCTGATAAGGAGCCCTGGCGGGGACGAGCGGGAATCAATCCGCACGCACGCGCGGACGAGCGGGGATGCGCCGGTATCGAGCCAGCGGCTCGATCCGGCGCATAATTGCATCCGTGTATGCCCAGCATAAGTAGAGCAAATGCATGAGATAAACGAATCAGGAGAGATAATTCATGAGATAAACAGATAAGGGCCCATATACAATTAACCTTTATCTCCTGAGTTTTCTCCTAGGTGATATTTTTAAACATGTCGATAAAATGCGTTTAAGCCACTAGAAAGCAGGAAAATACTAAAAATAATTTTAATAGTACTTTTTCACCTACTTTTACAGTTGAAAAGTGCTGGAAAGTTATTTTAAATAGAAGATGAAAAATTACCTCCTAGAAGAAAACTCTGGAGAAAAAGTTAATTGTATATGGGCCAAGGATAGATATATCATGAGATAAGTCAAATAAGGAGAGATAAACCATGAGTTAGGTCAATTAAGCAGAGATAAATTATGAGTTAAGTTAAATAAAGAAAGAGAGATCATGAGCTTAGTCATTTAAGGAAAGATAAATTGTGAGGTTAATAAGTAAGGTGAGATAATTCAAAATAAAAGCTTTGTGAATCAGCGCCATTATCTGATTATCTCATGAATTATCTCTCCTTATATGTTTCTCCCATGCATTAGCTCCCCTTTACAGTTAAAGGGGTTCTGTGGAGGGTTATAAAAACAAAAAACTGACACTTACCTGGGGCTTCTATTGGCCCCCTGCAGCTGTCATGTCCCACGCCGTCCTCCTCCGATCTTCCGTTCCCTGCCGCCGGTTTAATTATTGATTTAACTAGATGAATACTGCTCGCTGCCGCTCGCGTCTCTGGGAGCTTACTGCGCAGGTGCAGTAAGAGAAAACCTCATACTGCGTCTGTGCCATAAGCTCCCGGAGACACGAGCGGGAACGAGC